>NC_043741.1:3444231-3584989 GCF_004337985.1 Pyricularia pennisetigena
TGGCGGTGATTGACGGGAGCCAAGATGCATTGCGCTGCAACCGTTGTGTGCAATCTGAGCGGGTATGCTGTCAATCACAATCCCAAGGTGATAAGGCCTTTGATTATTGATTCATTTTGCTGGGCGCCCAAGGCAATCCTACGCGATGCGATGCAGAGGGAAATTGACCAAACGATAATCCCAGATGAGATAAATGCATCTTCTTACCTAGTGCAGACTAGCTATAAACCGCTACCAGCTAGTCTAGACATAAAGGGACTCAGGAGCTAACCTACTTTAACTTGGTGCCATATCGCTGCCTATGTAGTATCACTTACCTCATAACGACTGCTTCTGTCAGAACCGACGTCGCACCCGAGGCAACATGGACTCCAACCTTGAGGATTGGGAGCTCAGGTCTTGTCCGAAATGCATCGACGACGAGGGGCAGTGATTTTTGGAAGCCCCAGTGCCTGGACCGGCGGCTTCCAGAGCGTCCACTAGAAGTCTATAACATAGGTGGGACTCAGGGTCTGTCCGCACTCGGCCCACACAAACTGCAACCGCATCCACCTGCGTGACTACGGAGGAAATACCAATTTGTACTACTACCAGGTACGTCTTTTGCCTCGTGGTTCACCCCGCTCTGGGGATCTTTCTCCAGAAAACCCCAAACCAGCAAACCAGCTTGCTCCCCCAAGTTCAATCTTCCCACTCTTTTTTTTTCCAACTTAACCCACTTTGGCAACTCCCCCTTACCTCACTCAGCCTGCAGCCTATAGCAATAATATCATTATAGACCATCATTTGAGATAATTCAGGCAGTGGCACGGCAAGCCTGGGAAATGAAGACATGCACATGATGGGTTGCTTTCGCTCGCTTACCTGGCGTGGGCCGCACTGGACAGCGCGACGAGCGGAGGTAACCCTTGACATCGGGTCGGTAGCTTCGTCACCACTGACTGGTGTTTGGTTTTTTGCTACTTTTTTCCCGGCGCGTTCGCGGTGGGGTTGGGTGCCTTTGCAGAATGACTACCGACCCTTGTTTCGGTGTTGCTATGCTATGCATGCATCCCGACCATCCACGTAGGAAGCACCCGGTGACGGCAAACCTGCTCAATGGAGTACCTATATATATGCCACGGCTGAACCCGCAACGTTGGTTCTTCTGGCGGCTTCACTCCCACGGTGCTTCTCTCCTTTAGCCCTCTGCATGGTTCCTGGTCCCGTTAAGTTGGTTGACCACAGTTCTGTTTTTGTTGTTGTTGTTGCTGGCCTTGTCTACCTGGTACCATTGTTTGTCTCGCCCAGCCCAGGCAGACACATCTAGTCGACGAATCATACACAAAGACAAGCTTGAACCTGGCTTTTCGAACCACCTTTCGCAATGGTCTCGAGTAACGCGTGCCTGGCCATCTTGGCCTTTGCCCGCCTCGCTCTCGTTGATGCCGGCAGCATCCACCGCCGCGATTCCGTCCCGGCCCCCTACGTGGCCGCCCCCTACTATCCCACCCCTCACGGCGGTTGGGCACCCGAGTGGGCCGACAGCTACGCCAAGGCCAAGCTCTTGGTTGAGCAGATGACCCTCGCCGAGAAGGTCAACATCACCTCCGGAACCGGAATTTTCATGGGCCCCTGCGTCGGTAACACGGGCAGCGCGCTCAGGCTCGGCTTCCGCCAGCTCTGCCTCCAGGACTCGGCTCTGGGTGTCCGACAGACGGACCACATCACCGTCTTCCCCGCCGGCATCACCACCGGAGCCACCTGGGACAAGGAGCTGTTCAGGGCTCGCGCAGAGGCTCTGGGCAAGGAGTTCAAGGGCAAAGGAGCCAACATTTGGCTTGGGCCTGCCGTGGGCCCAATTGGCCGCAAGCCTCGTGGAGGCCGGTAAGTTGCACAAAAAGCAACCCCAAAAAAATTGCTGCCTTTTTATACATGGTACGCAGTTTTACCACTACGAACGCTTTGGCTAACTGAAACGCAAGAAACTGGGAGAGCTTTGGAGCCGACCCTGTCCTGCAAGGAAAGGCAGGCGCCATCACCATCAAGGCCGTCCAGGAACAGGGTGTTATCGCAACCATCAAGCACCTGATCGGAAACGAGCAGGAGATGTAAGCTGCCTAAATCACCTGGGAACCATATCTGGGTTTCGATGCCTTATTACCTTTTTGAACAACCTGCTGACATGTCGACAAGGTATCGCATGTACCACCTCTTCCAGGACGGTTACAGCTCCAACATTGACGACCGTACCTTGCATGAGATCTACCTCTGGCCATTTGCCGAGGGAGTTCACGCCGGTGTCGGTGCCGTCATGACTGCATACAACGGCGTAAGTAGAAAAAAGACTTTTTTTGCACAATCCTGGGAATGTTCCCACGTCTGACTGACTGAATTTTTGATCCTTTAGGTCAACGGCTCTGCTTCCACTCAAAATTCCATGCTTATCAACGGCATCCTCAAAGATGAGCTTGGTTTCAACGGCTTCGTCATGAGTGATTGGTAAGTCTTAACCCTCAGATTCCGGGCTGCTTATCGAACGAAGCTGCGAGTGTTGTTCATCATTAGACCCTTTGCGTCGCAACGCTAATATTTTGTCTTTTGCATATACAGGCTTAGTCAGAACAGCGGAGTCGCAAGTGCTCTGGCGGGTCTTGACATGTCCATGCCAGGTGACATTCACACAGTCCCGTTGGCTCTGGGCCAGAGCTTCTGGAACTACGACCTCAGTCGTTCGGCCCTGAACGGATCCATCCCAATGGACCGACTGAACGACATGGTGACCAGGGTCGTTGCTGCGTGGTACCAGATGGGTCAGGATAAGGACTACACCGACGTCAACTTCTCCTCCAACACGGACAAGGAGACCGGTCTGCTCTACCCCGGTGCGCTCATCTCACCTTCTGGGGTCGTCAACAAGTTTGTCGATGTGGCTGCAGACCACTGGAAGGTTGCTCGCGAGATTGCCCAAGACGCAGTCACCCTTCTGAAAAACGACGACAACGTGCTTCCCCTGTCCAAGTCCCGGCCCCTACGCGTTTTTGGCACTGGCGCCGCCGTCAACCCTGACGGCCCCAATGGCTGCACTGACCGAAACTGCAACAAGGGAACCTTGGGCATGGGCTGGGGATCGGGCACTGCTACCTATCAAGGTAAGGAGTTTTTTTTTTTTTTTGTTTTTGTTTTCTTTTTCTTCCTCTCTCTTACATTTTAATCATACGTACTGACTTATCATCATAGTGTTCCATGACCCCATCACCAGCATCAAGACCAACTCAGCCAATGTGACGTATTACCAAACTGACAAATTCCCCAGCGTGCCCACGCCGGGTGATGACGACGTTGCAATGGTCTTCATCAGCTCCGACTCTGGTGAGAACTCATACACCGTGGAGGGCAACCACGGTGACCGCGACAACTCGGGACTAAAGGCGTGGTATGGTGGTGACGAGCTCATCAAGAAGGCTGCTGAAAAGTACAAGAGCGTCATTGTCGTTGCGCACACTGTCGGCCCGCTCGTCATGGAGGACTGGGTGAACCTGCCCTCCGTAAAGGCAGTCTTGATCGCCCATCTACCCGGCCAGGAGGCCGGCCACTCCCTGGCTAACGTGCTCTATGGTGATGTTTCGCCCAGCGGCCATCTTCCCTACTCCATCCCTGTCCGCGAGGAGGATTACCCCGAGAGCACCAAGCTTCGGGGCTTTGCCTTTGGTCAGGTTCAGGACACCTACTCTGAGGGAGCGTAAGTACCAAGTTCCCAGAAGTAAAAGAAAGAAAAGAAAAAAAAAATCCAAGCTTTGCATAAGTGCTAACCCCCCCTCGCTATAGATACTTTGACTACCGCCACCTCCAGAAGAACAACATCAAGCCCCGGTTCGCCTTCGGCCACGGCCTCAGCTACGCCAACTTCACCTTCTCCGACGCCACCATCCGCCGCGTGACGCAGCTCAGCAGCACCCCGCCTCCGCGCCAGCCCAAGGGCTCCACTCCCGTCTACACCAACGACCTCCCCCAGCCGTCCGAGGTGTACTGGCCTGAGAAGTTCAACCAGATCTGGCGCTACCTGTACCCTTACCTGAGCAAGAACGACGCCGACAACGCCGCAAAGGACTCCTCAAAGCAGTACAACTACCCGGCGGGCTACAGCACCGAGCAGAAGCCCGGCCCGGCTGCGGGTGGCGGCCAGGGTGGCAACCCGGCCCTCTGGGACGTCGCGTACGAGATCACGGTCAAGGTCTCCAACGACGCCAGCGCCAGCCACGCCGGCAAGGCCGTCGCCCAGTTGTACTTGCAGTACCCCGAGGGCATCCCCTACGACACGCCTGTCGTGCAGCTGCGAGATTTCGAGAAGAGCGCCGCCATCGCTCCGGGCGAGAGCACCGAGCTCAAGCTCACCCTCACGCGCCGCGACGTCAGCGTCTGGGACGTCGTGTCCCAGAACTGGGTCGTGCCCCAGGTCGACGGACGCTACAAATTCTGGATCGGTTCTGCCAGCGACAAGCTGTTCCTCGCCTGCTACGCCGACACGCTCACCTGCGAGAGCGGCCTGGCCCCGCCGGCATAAGGAGGAATCTTTCTTGCAGAGGAAGTTTTACATGGGCAAGGAACCTCATATGATATGACCTTTTTTTTTCTACTGAAAATATTTATGTATGATTTCACGTATACAAACAAATGAAATGAAGTAATGTTTCTTTGAAAAAGTGGTCCAGAGTTCAATGCCATCATCAGTGTGAGCCAGTAGGCAGTGTCGATAAACTCAAGGGGAAAAAAAAAAGGCGAAATGTCACTCTGCTCAATAAGCTCAAGCAGAGTAACCAGGAGGGAGGGAATCAGGCGGATGATAATCAGGCGGATGCTCCCCAGCAACATCATCAGACCCAGACGCCGAAGGCTGCTCATCAACAGCCTTGAGGAAGCACATGACCTCAAAGACGGCCTTTGCAATGTCGACGGTCCTTTCCCTCAGCTCGGCGTCGGCCCAGACGCCCTGCAGCACGGCGTCCCTCATGACGGTGGCCATGAAGCGGACGACGTGGTCCTCGAGGGTCCACCCTTGCTTGTCCGGGTGGTAGACGAGGTACCTGGCCGATCTGGCGTCGAGGGCGTCCCGGGTCAGCTGGGCGGCGCGGCTCTTTTCGACCTCGTCCAGGTCCCGGTGGCGGCAGTTTGCGCGGAACTCGAGCCACGAGCCCAGCACCGGCGCGCTCTCCAGCCACGAGTGGAACTGCTCCACCGTCTCGAACGGGAGCAGCTCCACGACGAGCCGCTCGTGCTGCTTCGCCATGCGCGACGACATGTTTTGTGTCGGGGTGGGGAGAGGGTTGTGACGAGGACGGCGATGATGTCGGTGATGGGCGGCCCATGGCGGCTCGATTGTTGGCGACGGCAGCGACGTCGCTCGGGGCGGATTGTTCAGGCACCCCCCCCCCCCCGCTCTTCCGAACAAAGGTAGGACCTGGCTGCGGGCGCAAATGAATAAAAAAAAAACGGGCTATTAGTGGGACTGGTGGGGAACCTGGAATGCGCCAACCCGGCCAGGAAGAGCCCTGATAAGCTTTGAATTGCAGAACAAAACACCGCGAGAAACTGCACGACAGGGACGCAGATCCGGAGGACCACCTCACGCGGAAAAAATCCCAAAGCTTATCCGCGAAACCATAAAACTAAAATATATGGAGCATTCTTGTGTTGCAATTCATTTTGTTAGATTTTGGTCTTGAGCAGCGAGTACATTGTGATTAGATCCCATGATCCCAGCAAACTGCTGGTACTTCGGCTCGACTCCAATTGGCGGGCTGAGTCAAGTCTACAGGCAATCGAGATACGCCGGGAAACTGGCAAGGAGGCCGCTCCTGCTATGCAAAACTGAGGCAATCGTCTACAGGACAGCTTCACTGCAGTTGAATTGAGCATGCACTTTTATGCCCTCTAGCTCTAGAGGATCTGAGAGGATGTTGGAGTTGGGCCAGATCACGTAGGTACCCCAAGTACATAATTGGTTGGCTACCAGGGCAGTCAGTCACTTGACTACGCGGCGGTATTATGCAAGTAAGCAATCCAGACTTCTTTCACTCACTCTTATTACATGATCAGCAATGATACTCTGGAAGCACTTCATTAATACAGTGTACACACCAATTAATACAACATGATCAAATGCTGCCTCCCGGTTTGTACGATGCAAGTGATTCATCGCTGGGGAGAGGATATGAAGCTGTTCACGTGACTATCCTGCTTCAGTCGGTGGCTGGCTTTGGTCAGCCTTGGAGCTAGGGCCACCTGTGCCTGCATGCTCAGTCGCAGCTTCCCCCATGTTGGCACATTAGATTTGACTTCAACAACAAGTTATCACACGATTTTCTCATTTTGCATCGAATTTCTTTCATTCAGATGTTATTCATTTGAGCGGCTTCTCATCGGTATTTGTCTCGACTGTTCCAAAAGTCTTAAAATTTCGCGATTGTTGAATTTCTTGAATCCCTGGGCCGCATTTCTGAGCAGTCTTCTCATCCACCTTGACACCTTGAGTTGCTCGTGTCAGGCCCTGGCAGTGACATTGAGTTCGTGTTGACGTGAACCTGGTCTGTGGTTATAATCAAGTGTCAACTGCAGGGAGAAAGAAGCTTCAGAGTGAGTTGACTCGGTTGTCTATCAAAACTTGTCTTATAGTCACGTACCTTGCTTTCCGAAGTATGTTACTTCTTTGGGTGAATAACTCTCATGCACTTAGTCTTTTTTTGCCTGTATTGTTCACTTACAGTCCATCATTTGAAGACTTGGAATCCTCGCTTCTCAGGTCCCCATATCACCATTTTCAAACTTCCTCCTCGGATCTCACCGTCCGACTTCATATTGTCAATTTTTTTTAGACGTGTCGCTGAGTGAATCTTGCTAAATTTGTCACATTCTCCACGCAGGTGAAAGCCATGGAAAGCCAAAATGACGTGAACGGCTTCAGAGCAGTCGTCGACGTCGAGGCCTCGGATGGGGCTGGACAAAGGCCACCCTCGCAGTTCTCTTGGATGTAAGTCAACCCAAAATACAAAACCAACAAAAGTCTTTTTATTGACATCAGATGTCCACCAGGGATCCCCACCCCATCTTTGTTATCATTCTGGTCGGCAGCGAGGAGCAACCGTTTGGCATACAAAAGGACTTCTTATGTGCAAAGTCTTCATACTTTCGTGATCACTTTGACCGGAACCAGCAGGAACAGCAGATCGAGCATGTTGTCAATCTCAGCGAGACCCCCGTCGAGGTGTTTTCATGCGCACAAAACTATATATACACAGGCCAGGTCTGCCCAGACCTGGGAAGCCTGCCATCATATGAAGTCCTTATAGGTGTCTGGAAGCTTGGTAATGAACTTGGAATTGATGGACTGTGTGACAAGACCCTCGAGGCTATGAACGAGTGTCGACGAATCACCCAGCGGATCCCTGCCACCCCGGTGCTCGTCCAGGTTTGGCGGGACACACCCGAAGGTTCCTCCATCCGCCTTCTCTTCCTCGAGTGGGCCGCCGAGTACATGCGTTCTTCCGAATCTCGAGCCGAATTCGCGCGATCTCTTCCCCAGGAGGTCTTGAGCGAGCTAGTGATAGCTATGAGCTCATTGGACTTCCCCCCTGCATCCACCGTACCCGGGTCGGCGTCTCCAAATACCTGCAGCAACAGCATTCCTGCTCCGCCCAGAGCCACACATCAGCTCGAAGCAGACGGGCTCGAGGAGATCCCCCCTGCTCGGCCTGTGAAGAGAGCCCGACATTCGGACGTGCTCCCTAACGGCGACACCGCCGCAGGCTACAAATCTGCCGCCAATGCTACCAAGAAAGCCAGAGCGTCTCTGCCAGCGGCAAAACCTGCTGCTACCACGCAGAGGCGAAGGAGCAAGCAGCAGCTGGCCGACCTGAACCCTACCGTAGAGCAGAAACTCGAGTTCTGCTCAGATCTGTTGACTAGGATGGTTTCGGGACCTGGTAAGCAAAACTCATGGACCTCTTCTCTCATTATGAGAAATCCGAATACCTCTCTATTCGGGATGTTGATAGTGGTTCCCTGACCCATATGTGCCGCGAAATGCAGGATTCTGGACCCGGATCGTTGGTCCGTTCAAAGAACCAGTCGATCCTCTCCGTGATGAAGTCCCTGATTATTTCACAAAGATTAATCGCCCAATGGACCTGAGGACCATGAAGAACAAGATGGACCAGCATCTGTACAAAGACGAGGAGGAGTTTCTCGCAGACATGCGTCAGATTTTTACAAACTGCTACACGTACTGGACGAAAAAGGACCCCATGTGGGCCGCGTGCGAAAGGTTCGAGAAGAACTTTGAGGATAAGTATGCGAGCATGAACGCCTGGATCTCCAAGATGTCGGGCTTCGAGGGTCAGTAGTTGAATTACGGACGGGCATTTTATGCGGACGAGCGACACAGATCATGAAAAAAAAAGGAGCTAGGCGGTTCGTGTCATCCACGCTCTCTTGTGCTGCCAGCCACATTGGTCCCGTTTGGTGTTTGGCTATTACTTTGGAGTCATACGATACATGATCTGAGCAAAGCTTTTATTCTGGTCGGACAGACAAATTCGGCCCAATATGAGGAAAGGCCATACGACTGTGGCTTTCAGAGAGGCCGCCTTGTTCCTACCAGCTCTCCTCTCGATAACTTTTCCCTTTTGAACCCTTAATATCATGTGTCACGGGCAAGGAAGCCAGGGGAACATCTGTATAATAATAATAGCAGAAGGAAGTGATCGTCATGATTATGGTATCACACTGCTTCAGTTATTTCGGGAGCAATGCATTGGGAGATTTTGTACAACCTGGGCCTGATGGCCCAAACTCCTTGCTCTATTTCCTTTTTTTTTTTTTTTTTTTTTTTTTTTTTTTGACTATGGAACAAGCCTTCCAAATCTGTATGTGTCCCGCCGTAAGCATTGTCTCTGCTTGCCCATCAATTCTGTAGCGGGCGGAATGTCCCACCGCAGCCGCATAGGATACAGGCGGCTTTGTCTTTGCCCAGCCGCTGCTCTTTGCAAAGTTGGTATTCGCAACCAACTGTCTCAGCAAGGGCAAAGCCGCTAGGGCTGACCACCGTGTGGCGTCACTACGGCTTTTTTTTATTTTTATTTTTATTTTTTTTAGAGGACGCAAACGACACATATGATGAAATTAGAAAACCCGCGTGACCCAGTAGGACCCCGAATATGGGAAGTGATCTTGGTTGTTGGCCTTTTTTTTTTTTTCTTTGCCGTTTGTCTGTTTCAAAGAAGAACAAGACCAGAAAAAGAAAGATAGAAAACATCTCTACATAAAACATCCGTGTCATTGGATGACAGGTCAGGGCTTCGTCCCAAATGGGGGTGGTTCACAACCCCACCTTAGGCGGCTAGTTCTTGTTCAGGCGGTTAATTAACTGGGATCACCTCGCAGGCCCACAGGGCTCGGCATTCTCTAAATTGAGATCCAGTCGAATCGAAATGCCGCGACGGTCAGTCAGTATTGCCTGGGATTGCAAGCTTGATGTCGCCGAGCCAAATGGCAATTTGCGCAAATGCTCCGCCAATCAAATGGCGAACCACGCAATCTTCCCCAAAGTCTGGTCCGGCGGTAGAGCAATCTGGGAGAGCATGGGTTTGGGGGTTGCAAGGGAGGATGCAGCGAATAATGAGCAATGTTGGGAGATAGACAGCCAAAAAGTCAGCTTTGATGCGCGGGCGGGGAGGCGGCACCGACATGCAGGTACGAAGGGACAAAAAAACATGCGAAGTAGGCGGTAAAGGTTAGCTGCAAGTACAGCGCATCATATCCACGCATTGTGGATAGTTTTCGACAGAATACGAGTCGGGCGGTTGGGAAACATGCAGTCACAATTACTGGTATTGTCGTTGTCCTCGTCGTCTTCAATCAAACGATCGATCAATAGATGAGGGTATCGCCATATAAACAAACTACTGTATCTGGGTCTGTGAAATGAGGGGCACTTAATATTAATCGCGCAATCCAAGAAGATAAAGAAACAAAACAGAAATGAATTAAATTGCCAGACCCATTCCCCAGATTGCAAACCCCTGGTATCTTGGGATAAAGAGAAGGGATCGCGAAGGTGACGGTGTGAATGGTTGTCAGGTCGCTTGGGTAAGGTTGTTCAATCTCGCTTGTGATCTGTTGCTTTAGCTTGGTCACTTCCTTTCATAGTGAAGAAACGTGGACGGGATTGGCCGCTGCAGGATTTGGATGGGTCCACCTTGCCGTTCTTGTCCTTACAGCGCATGATGACCGATGTCGATGCGGCGGAAGGCAACCGAAAGAGGATGCTGATCATTCTGCCTACCAGGTCTAGGCTATACCAGTAATTATTAGTAGGATCTCCAGAGAACAATACTGTACTGTGTCTGGATCACCGTGTCTGCATGCATGCACGCATATACGACACGAAACTTGTGATCTTCGTTTGCATATAATCCCATTGAAGATAGCTTAACTCGAGTCGGATGTTGCACGTGACACTTTTCTTTTTTTCTAATTTTGCAGCGACAAGATCTACCAACACAGCTCTTTGTGTTGAAACTCTCTCACAGCAGAAAAACTGTAATTCTTCCGAGGCCTTCCAGACTTGCACAAAAAAAGAACAAAGACTACTGGCTACTACTTTGTACAGTATCAGCACTACCCACCGAACGCAGCGAGCTAACCCTCAAGGGTCCGATCGGTTCGCTGACTTTGTTCGGACGCATGCGCGAGATAGGCCCAAGACCAACCAGGATCTCGCGCGTGCCTACCGCTTGGCTTACCTGGGTGTCTGGCTAAACTAAAGCAGGCACCTAATTAAGGTAATACAGCAATACTTGGCTCGCAAAGAAGTTTTGTTATTGAAAGCCTGGACCTTGTACTCTACCGTCGGTACAGCACAACAGGTTACTGGGGTAGCAAGGTACGCACACTTACATACATACATCGAGGCATTCACACTTTTAGGCGCCTGTCCACTTCCTGCCGATTTTGGACCGCCGGACTGGGGAATTCTTCAAAGACGTTTTTTTCCAACCGCCGAAACTACATGGCCTGGCCTGGCATGGATGACCTGATCTGATTTTTGTGCTTTGTTGGCCTAAAAATGCGTCCCTTTCACCAACATGGCGGTTACTAACTGCAACATCACGTTCCACAAGCGCGTAAGAGTTGTTCACCAAAGGGCTATAAGGCAGGCCTAGAAGTATTTCCTTTGTCGTCTCTTTTAGCTGTTGAAAATGTAGTCATCTCGTCGCATCGTCGTCGCAATTTTCTTTCTTTTTTTTTTCTTTTTTTCTTCACTCAATGCCCAGCATCTCCCAGTGTCCACCCATCTTACTTTCCCATCTTGGTTAAAATTAAGGAGTCGTTTCTTCACTACTTATCCCACCCCGGATATCACCCCTGCGCACAAATCCCAGGCCCCGCTCACCCTAATTTCGTCGACTGTGCTCACCCTGCTAGCCACTGAGCGTTGCGCTAGACGCTGCAAGTGGAGAATTCCACTCGAGATTGGGGGCCCGTTCTCACCAGAAAGTCACCTCAGCATTGTCGTTATTTATCCCCGTTGGCTGCCGCCCTGACGCCGGGCCCCGGGGTCATGAATTCGTTCTCTTTCACGGTTGTCTCAAACCTCCCCACGTCTCCAGCGTCCCTCTCCGACGGCGACATTTCATTCTTTACAGCAGAGTTTTTTACTCTATCCGCTCATTTACTACATCCTCCTATACAGCATTCGCCTGTCGACCAGCTGCGCTTGAAAACATACTCGCGTTCACTTCGAATTTAGGACATTCAAGGAAGAACAAGTCACCAAAGCAAAACAAGGGTTGAGCCTCAGTAGTAGCCTAGTCATATTACGGTTTCTTTTTTTTTTACAATCCACGAAGCAAAAGCAACAACCATCTACTCCTCCTCTCGAGCACCACCACATCACCCGCCACAATGCGCTTCAACTCCATCACCGCCGCGGCCTGCCTCGCCGTTGCAACGAGTGCTCTCAACTCGTCGCCGGAAGCCATCTTCGGCTACAGCAACATCGAGGCCCGCGCTGACAACAACAGCGTCTACGTCCCTACCCAGACACTCTGCGGTATGGGAGACAGTTGCGCCCAGGCTTGTGGTGCTAGCTTCGACATGTGCCCGTCCAACGACGAGTCAATTCACTGCTTTGACAAGGAAAGGCAGAAGTGCTGCCCTGGCGGCAAGGGTGGTAAGTTGGTTCTCTAACCTGGCTCCACAATTTTGGGCGTTTTGGATTTCGGTCCCATTTTATGCACTGTACAACCAACATGCAGTCTAAAAAAAGACGAATCTCCAACGCCGATCATCAACGCTATAAAATACTATTAAATCACGATGCTGTTTTTGGCCGAGGACTAACAATTTGGGATTTCACAGTGTCATGTGACGCGGGATTCTTCTGCGCCAACAACGCCAAGGGCGAGCAGATTTGCTGCCCGGAGGGCAAGCCCCTTGACCAGTGTGCCGGCGCCGTCTCTTCTCTGGTCCCGGTCCCGCTTTCGACCGCTGCCCCGACCACTGCTGCTGCGACCACTGCCGCCGCGGCCAGCACCGCCGCCGTCGTCAACAACGCGACTTCCATCGCCAGCACCGGCGCTATTGTCAAGTCCACGGCTCTCCCGTCTGGCACTGCCAAGGCCACGGGTATCGTCCCCGGCAAGAGTGGTTCCGGTGGCTCTGGCAGTGGCCCTGCCCCGACCGGCCAGTCGTCGCCGTCTCCCATCCCGGTCGGTGCCGCCAGCGCTGTTGCCCCCGCCGGCATGGTCGTTCTGGCCTTCGCTGGTCTTGCTGCTCTTTTCTAAGCTGGAGGATAGACGAACCAGTTGAAAGCAGACACAGGCACAAAGAGTCTCATCATCTTCATCCGGCGCACACCTGAGGATTGCCGCTAGAGGAACACGGCGGGATTCATGAAGTGTCACCGAACAAGTCAACGTGGGGAATGAGTTTTTACGAGACATGAAAGTCAAAAAAAAAAGATAATCGCGCTGTTTCTGGTTTTTGTCAAGGTTAGGATACCCCGAGCCTTTGGCTCAAGCGAGATACCCATGATGCGCAAAACACAATGATCACATAAAACCCCATCTTATGACCTGAACTACCGAAATACCTCCTACATCTTCCATCCGCCCCCCACTTGTCCAGTCTCGGAACACAGAAACCTCTCTTTTGTCACTTTGCGCTGCTTGTTATATGTTGGAGGGGCCCCTTGGTCCACATACAGGGCATGCCTGCCCGATTTGGGTTGGCGCTCTTAATGTAGTGTCAAGCAACAGTTGATGGACCTGACGGGCCCGGGGAGGTGGTGCTTTTTTGCGATTTTGTTTTATGGGACTTGTTCTTCTTTGCTTCTAAGTCTTTTTTTTTTTTTTTACCGTCGCTAGCAATGCTGACGCGGGACTTTTTTTTCCACCTTTGAACCGAGTACCACTTGATGTGCTTTTTATTTTTATTTTTTTCTGTTTTTAGTCGAGCATTTGGATTCGTCGTTTTTACTTCCTTTTTTCTGATATTCTAATTCACCTGAGGTGTAAAACTTTTTAACTTTAGCTTTTAACAAGAGGGTCGCTGAGAGCTCAATTGCGCATGATTTTATTCCTTGTTCCATTGTGTCTAGTCCATGGCAGACGACATTCCGTCGAGATTTCTTGACTATGCGTGTCCTTGACAGTATGTTGACATGTTTCTGACCAGTACTCATCGTCATGTCGGCACGTGCTAGGGCCTCCGGTGTACCTGACGATCTATTTTTTGCCATGCGGGATCGTCTCCGTGGAAGGCAGAAAGAATACGGAGAAAGAAGAAAAGAAGAAAAAAAAGACAGAACCGTCCATAGTGCAGATCCCCAGCCACTATCGAAATTCTTCTTTTTTCTTTTTTTTTTCAGTCCTTGTTTTGTTCTAACTATGTGCTAGAATTAGTCTAGATGGTCGAGTTCTCTGCAACCCGAGTTGGCGTGATGAATCAATGTTCTTTTTTTTTTATCATAATTCGAGACGGCGCAGCGGCCCGTCGACAACCAAAATCCTTCCAGCGCTTTTACAGTCGGGCTCTCTGGGGGTTTGTTCTATTTTGCTGCTTGTCGATCCGAGGCTAGGTTTAGAAGGTCGTCTAGTCGCCTTACCTGATGTACGCTACCCTTATAGCACTTTTTTTTTTTTTTTTTGGTTAAGGCTATAACTCTTTTCGGTTAGGTACGTCGTTCTTCATGCCAGTCATCCTCCGCTTTGTCCCTTGGCATTGGGAGGGATTGTTTCTCTTGCTTCTTGTTTTCACTACCAGAGAATCTGTCAGACTTGGCCTTGGACCCTGGGGCTCATGCTTATGTTGCGATACGAGCCATTCGTCTACGTTTTTGCTCGACGGACGTATAACCAGAGAGCAATAGCTTCACTTGACTTTGGTCAAACACTTTTCTGCTTTCGGAAATATAAAAAGGCTAAAAAAAAAAAAAGAGAAAAGAAACAGAGAACGCATTGACGGATAGAAGACGGCCTTACGTCATTTCATTCTGCTACTAGACCTAGCTCGCTGCCCCAAGTACTAGAGGCAAAAAAAGGCAGTCGACATGGTACTGAACACGGTACTGAACACGGAGAGGCTTGGATGTCGTACTTCGTGTCCCCCCATCGGGCTCCCCGGCCGCGAGGCTACGGCTCCCATTCCGAATATCTTGCTTGCAAATAGCGCCATGTGTCCAGTTAAAACTCGGGTAACGGCATTTTTTTTCACCCGCCCGCCCGCACCCGAGTTAGCCGTTGTGTGGCCTAGATGGTTAAAGACTCTAGACAGAAGGGAATACAGAGTAGTGGTTTTGGGTTATGCAGCCTTTGTTTCTGACGCCAGCTGAGTGCGCGAAGGTCTCCCACAGATTGTCTTTGTAAACGTTCTTTTTTTTCTCTCTCTTGCAGACTACTGATAGCACGGCGGTGCGTGATTTCCCATACTCGACAGTATTATGTGCCACCCTGGCCGGCGCCTTCCCATACGATATCGAACATAGTTCAGGGTTATGTGTCAGGCAGTCACTACTTCTCCATACCGGCGGTTTGATAAAACTAGGGGTACTGTTGACGGCTTGGAACTCCTCAAATGGCACACGAGAAATGGTACGTGTGTAGAATCAGGAAGCAGTCTGTTGGTACAAGACAGCGTCTCTATGGGACAGATCCCACCCTTTTTTTATGGCCTGTCATCGGTCGCAACGGCGCCACCCGTCCTCCTGTGTGATCTACCGGCCTTGTTGCTGTGTACCGCGAGCGTGTGACGTGAGAGTCCACAAGGACTGCATGCGGGATGAAGCGGTGTGCTGCGTGTCATAATGCTTACGGTGGCGTTTACTATCATCACAGAAGAAATTCCCATGTTTTGAGCCCATCCTTGTCTAATTGTCCAGCAGGGGCAGAAGAACCGACAGACAGCTCATACTTTCATAGTTTCCACGCTGAAATTGTCTCCTACACATAAGACAGTCATAAACAGCTACAATGGCAAGACATATATTGTAATGATGTCTGCAACCCGTATGTGACCCGGCAAGCTGGGCTAAGTAGTTCCTTTGGGCTGCCCACGTTTTGCGTATAAAAATGTCCCTAATTTGAGCACAGAAAGAGACGAAAGAAAGTGTTTGCACGGTTACTGGTGGCACAATATTTAAGGACATACATCTGGAAACCCGAAGACTTGGCGAGCGTCCCAAAAACCAAAGGCCTGCTCACTTGCACCACGATGAGCAAGACATTCGGAAGACAGGTTGAAAAGGTAAAACGCAAAGACAATCCTCGTCATCATACAAGCGTCTCGTTCCACGGTACCCAGCTCTGGTCTTTCCATCCCGGCATGCATTTGATCTTCTCCGGGGGCGTGTCCACCCAAGGAACCTGAAGTGGCAGCTTGCTCGTCTCCTCTTTCTTGACCATATCTGTCACATAGCCGTATTTTTGCTTGATGCCTCTTCCATGATCGTCGTTGTATCCAAGGTTGACGGTAGGCACAATGGCAAAACGTCCGTGGCCCTTGTGCCATAGGTCCTTGTTCAGGTAGTCCGGCTCGCCCATGGCGCATTCGCCCTCGTTTTTGTCGCGGAACCTGACCTCGCCGTCCAGGAATGGCTGGGCAGAGAATACTGCGCCGCCGTTCCAGCACGAAAAGACCTGCACCGGCACCTTGGCGTCGTAGCGGGCCTGGTTGGACGGATCGTTGTGGAAGAGTTTCCACTGTTTGTGCCATTCGCCGTTCTCTTTGATCTCGAAGAAGCTGTCTCCATTGAGCTGGCGAGCAACCCAGACGTCGTAGAAAGGCTGGTATCGAAGATTCCAGGACCAGTCCATGCCGCACGTCATGTCTGCTTTCTGAATGTTGCGCTGATGAATGAGTTCTAGTATGTCGTCGGGACAGATGGACACATCGTTGATGAAAGCGACGGTGGCATGGTCCACGATATCAATCTCGGCAGACCTCAACCCGTAACTCCCATCACTACTCTCTCTGGCAGTCTTGTTGTGTCGGCTGTCCACGAGCGGCTTCATGGCCAAGTTTCGAAGCTCGGCCAGCCGAAGGATGCGGCTGCCATTGCCGGGGTTGATGTCGCTATGCTGGTAGTGATATACGATTTCGAGCGCCTCGAGATCTTGTCGTATCGCCTGCAAAACCTCGGCCGTGCCGTCGTCCGAATTGCCCTCGACAATAGAAAGGACCGAATTTCGTGGTCCAAGGAAGCGCATCACCTCGACTATGGAGCCCAACAGGCGCGGAAGGACATAGTGGCACTGCCTGAGGTTCAGAGCAAAGTAATAAAGCTTCTTGTGGCCCAGATCGACCGGTGCCTTGAGGTGTTCGTATCGTTCGGCGGGGAACTTGAGGCACGACAAACGTGGAACGTCGGTGCTCGCAATATCCATGATGGCGGGCGGATACCTTCTCGTCCGCTCTTCAACATCTTTGCGCAACTGTTCCTTCCTTTCTTCATCGGTCAACCCCCTCCACGGCCATATTTTGAGCCATGACTTGAGCCGTGTCACATGGATGGTTTCGTTTGAGCCGACTCCGCTCTACGTAAGCTGGGCTCCAACGAGTAGAAGTAGGGCAACTGAAGCGAATAGGACTTGTTTCCTCTTGAAGACGAAAGCGAAACGCATCTTTTTTCGTGGTAGTGGCGGCGTGCGCACGAGAGTGACCAAATCAAAGGACCATATCAAAGCGTGCTTTTGATTTTTTTTCGAGAGGACGTCGACGTCGGTAATGAGATCCAGAGGGGGATAGCACTGGAGTAGACTGAGAGGTAACGAGAGAATTGAAAAGTTGGTAGAAATTAGGTAGGTAGATTGAAATAGACAAGCCGGTAGGTCCAACAACGTGTGGGTTGTCGAGGAACCCTGGAGCAAAAGTACAGCCTGACTCCCAGCCTTACAGATGCGAAGGAATATAAAGAAACAAACGAAAGCGAAGGCACAAAGAACATTTCTAAATCTTCCGATCCTAATTACAGGCTAGATTGGTAGTTTGCTTCCATACAAGTGTTCCCCATCCGGGCTTGGGAATGTCGATCAATTCATAAGCTACATGTCTAGGGAAGGAGCCATGTTGCTTCAGGTAAGGGCGTCCATCGGTTCAGCATACATACACGATCGATGTTAGATCTATCTAATATGAGAGTAGGCCGGTTGAAGCAGGGCAAATACACAAATCCACCATTCTTAAAAGTGGAAATTAGCATATTAGAAGTAAAGTTTAGACAGTTCGACGTCAAACCTGCAGTCTGCTATTTAGCAGATCGACAACTCTATTTAAGTTTGGACCAGGCCTCGGAACCGCCAAAAGTTGCTGCAGTAAGCTGGGGTTGGTTTATCCACAGCTCTTTACCTTGGTAAAGATTAAAGAAGGGTCCTTGACAGTGAACGAAGCAAGAATGGACACGGAGTCCAAGTTCCGCATTGGGGCGAAAATACAAGCCAGTAGTATGTGATGTAGTAATAATTAGTAGAGCACCGAATTCTAAATGTCTAATGTATACCTACTTGGGTAATCAAGTGTTATGCCATACTTGCTACGAGATTATTTGGTGCCATGTACTACTTGCCATGTACAGTATAACGGTTGCAGCTGTCATCGCAACTCTCGAGCCCGTACCCACCCGACATTAGATGACAGTACAGACATCAACCAGGGTTGCGCTACAGCTCGACTGTACGCAATTATTTTGGGAGCATTTTCCGAGCGAACAGGAAAGAAAAGATGTTGCTTTCCTTCTTCTTGCCAAAGAAACAGGATGAGCAAACAAAAAGAGGGGGAAACTTGTAAGCTCCACTTACACAAATTGTGTATTTCTTTTACCAGACCTAACACTAAAGCTAGTATAACAATAAACTACCGCAATATGGCAAGATTGCCAAGTTACTAGTATCGGTGAATTGATTTTTTTTTCCTTGCAGAGCCGTTGACACGAGTGGCTCGCTGACTTTTGATCTTGTCAGCGAAGCAGCCACTGAAGAGAAACAAGTGGAGAATCATAACCTTGGACTAAAATTTAGATCGAATGACCTCTCTTGTTCCTCGATTTTCGCGGCACCCAAGTCCACGGGGAGGAACAAAAAAATCATGAATGAGATTGCTTGGTGCCGCCCAATATTACACACGATCCTACGTTTAATCGGCCCGAACGCGGCCCCAGGACCCAGATCTGGCCCCAACATTTCACTACTACTGTACAGCACTTAATTCTCCCAGGGTTTCCCCGAGCCCACCCAACCACAAATCATGTGCTAAACCATACCCCACTTGACTCGTGGGAAATGTCTGCCCATTCGTGCACCGCCTGCGAGCGAACCGGATGTCAAGGGAATCTCGATTTAATATTGAGCCATCCTTTGTGGGTAAAATTAAAGTATACCTACACGATGAGACGTCGATGTATCGAAATTCTCAGCTCTCCCAAGGCCACCACCCTACGTTTGCCACAAAAAATAAGCTGGACCTGCATTCAACACTTAAGACACACCAAGGTATTACCGGTTTGTCGCATTGGGTATTATATCATGCCTGAGAAAGGAATATTACAGTCCTTACGTCGCCTCCAGGCAAGGACAGAAAAAAAAAAAAAAAGAAAAAAGAAGAAAAAAAGGGTCCATTGAGAGACTCACAGCATACCTACTTGAGCTAGTGTCACGCGTAACCGTACCTCTGGGACAGTTCAAATCCTAGTTCTAGTCCCTTTTAGAGCTGCCTTAAATGGATCACAGGGTGAACCTGTGACACCAACTGCGACAAGTTTTTTTTCTCTCAGCCTCTCTGTAGTCAATACAGATTTTCTCCTCTCCACATTGGCCAATGTGGCATAGTACCTATGATGGTGCAGGTTTTCTTGCAAAGTTTGCCACTAAAGTTGTTGGCATGGGGTTAAAGCGCCGGATGGAACCAGTCGGTGTCGAACAATTGATGTATCACGATTCCGAGGTAGTCGGACACGTTACGTTGGAATATACGCTTGGTATGGGGTTTAAGTTGAATAGGGTAGGGGTGTTGACCAAGATCACAAGGGGACTCTGCCAGAAAAAGCTAACAAACAATGGCCCTATCACGGTCGCCTCGGCGCTATTACTGCATATCTTGGGGTAGGCTGCATCGTTGGAGCGGAGAAAGGTTTGGGGAAATCTTTGTTACGTCGCCGCATGTGCCCATGGGGTTTGGCTGGGTTCACCCCCCTGAAAAAGGAAAAAAAAAACGAGAATGGCGGTATCAGGCCAGAAACACGCTGTGATTTGCGTTGGGTGCAAAGTCGAACCGAACCAGAATACTGGATCCGGGCTGACCAGAAGAGTGGTCCAGTTCAGAGCGGATCATAGTGTGGAGAAGGTCAAGGGAAGAACAGGGCATGTGTTGCGAAGAGATTTTTACTGTAGACGTATAACTGGCACATAGCACTTGGAGTGCACCATAATGCAAGTTTGGCCATTGAGATATGTTGATGGTAAGTCGCTTACTTGGTGATGAAGCCTTCTGCGGCGACTCTGAAGGTAATATTGCGGATTGCCAGTGTATATATAGATACTTCATGGGCATCCAAGTGCCAACAATAGGAGCAGACTCATTCAATAATGTTACGTACAGTATTCCTGCTCAATTTCAGTGCATATGATGATTGATGATGAATCGATCATGGCTGGGGCCCTTAAAAGGGAACTGCTAGGGAGCAAAACGGGCGGCGGGTCAGGATGATCTGGGAGAAAATAAACATCGAAATTAGACAGCAGAAAAAAAAAGCAAGTCGCGACTCTGTCATCGTTATGTGGGGAAACCACAAGTTAAACGAGACGAGCCTGGACCACTACGCCTTCCCCGAGATGCTGATTTTTTTCTCTCTCTCTCTCTTCGCCCCACATACTCACATCTGACAACAGAAGAGCTTGCCTTGCCTGCCTGCAGCTCAAACAGCCCGCATGCTTGGCGCTGCCCCGGAAACGGCCCTTTTCTTGATGTTGCAAGGGTTCAATGCACACCACCAACGATTTCCCCGGCCGGGGATGGAAGGGGGAGAAGAAGGAGGGCACAGAAAGAATCCGGCTTGCCGAACAGTTTTGCAACGCGAACACACACAGACACGCGGACGAAAAAGTGAGAGAGAGACCCGCGCGCCAACTTCTTTTTTGGAAACAACCTCGCCGGCCCCTTATTGGCTGGGCCTCTCCCCTATAGAGCAGCCGCCCTGGCCCCTCGGCCAATCATCGGGACTTGCATCTGCTTTGCTTTGAAAAATGTGGAGGAGGAATGGAGAGAGGCACGGAGACGGCGGAGAAGAAGGGGGCGGGGCGCCGGCGGCCCACAAGGACCCAGGCGACGTACCATTTTCAGCAATCGTAATGAACTGAGAGTGGTCACGATGGGCCACGAGGGAAAGATGTAATGTGTTATTATTAATGAGACCTAGGCTAGCTTTTCTTTTTTTTACGTTGCAGCCTAGGTAGCTTCGTCGGCAAATCGGTAAGGTACACAGGAACGCGACCCAAGTGCTGTACTACCCGGGAACCCCCCGTATACTGAAATTGAAGCCTTTCTGGGAGCGAGATGCCAAAGACACAAGAATCGACCGGCCCCCAAAGGCACAGCGGAGCATATGATATGCGTGGCCCAGATCTGTCCAAACGGGCAACGACAGTTTCCCCCAGTCAGTCTAGAAGTTGGTCAACTGACCGTTGAGACCCATGCAGCAGACTTGTTTGATTCGCCAGGGGTCCAGTCTCGGTCAGCCTGCTTTGTCTCTGACGATTGGGTGTTGCCCGGCTGAAGCAAGTCCATGGCAGGGAGGCAGAACCGACGGGTGGCGATTAAAGAAGAGAGACCCAACAAGCGCACGGCAAGACGGCTTGCACACACGGCGGGTGGCTTGCGGGATGCTGACGAGATTGCATATTTGTGTGCTTGCGTCCCGCTTATGCTTCCCGCGAGTGCTATGCCGGACGACAATGTAGCATTTGCCGTAATTACATGTCGTTCCCCATTTGGGATGCGTGGGCACTGTTTTGAGAGTACGAAGTAACATCTGTGGAATGGACTCGTCTTTTTTTTTTTTTTTTTTTTTTTTTTTTTTTTTTTTTTTTTTTTTTTTTTTTTTCCTTCACCATCACAGGGGCAATCCTGACAAAATAAAAGGAGATACTTTTTTTTTTCCGGGTACTTTCACACGTGCGGAGGGCCTGTGCAGCCCCACAGGTACCACTTTGCGTCCTGTCAGCGAGCTGGGATTTACATGATAGATTTCTATGTACTGCTTGGCCATTGATTGGTAAGGCAATGCGGCCTAGAGGGTTCCCTCGAGTTGGTTTTAGGTGTGGTTTTTGCGCCAAAGCTTGTAGGACAGACAGGCTGTGTTCGGGCCATGTCCTTCGTGGCCATTTTGACGCCACGTTTTTCGTCTAGGTCTTGTCTGGTGGTACGTCGTTGGATCGCAGCTAAGGTACCTGGGCAGGCTAGCTGACAGACCATCCCATTCCTGCCGGGGTCGTACCCCGCATTCTGGACCTTTTTTTTCGCGTTCTCGAAGGAGCCCGTCTCCAAGTCCACGTCCCAACCTTGACTGGTCAAGGTACCGTGGGAAAATAATTTCATCACCTGTTCGTTTCTTTCCTTTGTTTCCCTGGGAGCTGAACTTTTGAATGATCAAACCACCAAGCCACTACCAGCAGTCCAACAAAGTAAAGAAAACCCACCCCTGCATCATCAAAGACATTGAATCATACGTTTGTGATTGGACCACTTATACCGCCACTCCGTTCTCTCCTTTCAAAAGTAACCGATTTGGATCTCGCCCGTTGTGATCACCTGGTGGGGCATATCCCGGAGGATTGGAGAGATGGAGAAGAGACAGACACGAAAAGCCCAGTCGGCCTCCATTCGGCGATTCACGCGTATGATTAACATGTTTTTTTTTTTTTTTTTTTTTTTCCTATCCCCTGAGCTTGTTAGAGACGAGGTGCATCGCAAGGAGGGCGTTTACGCGAGCTACCTTACTGCTGCTCTATGTACCTACCTAAAAAATGTACGGAGTAGGTGATGCGCGTGGCGTTGCAGACGCATTTGCGCACATCCCCCTTTTCCTTTGGTAGCCCTCCATATACTTTCCTTAGCTGGAGCTTCTGCTCTCGACTTCGTCAAGATGTCATAACGGGTTCAATGGCTAGTATTTTGTTGTTTCTGATGAGATTCTTTTCTTCTTTGACAGCGAGGCTTTGTCTGGACCATATCACTAAACTCTTTCCAGACGAGTGCCGGATGTGACCGCCTGTGGATGTCTGTGCCGTAGTAATTAATTTACAACGAGGGCACACGACAACCACACCCCCCACCGTCTCCCTTCCTCGGTTCTATTGCCTGTCGTCGTGTTTTGTCTTGTCAGGCCCATCCTCTCCGCGCCCACACTGCACCCCCCCGGCCTCGCCCTCCTCGCCATCCACAACCAATTTTCAATTTGCGGAGTCCCACGCATGCAACACATTTCCCTTGACCGGCCCTACCTTGCCATCCATCCACACCTCGACCCTTGCAACTAACAACAGCAAGTCCACCCCTAGAGTTCGGTACGGTTCACGCCCCCCTTGCAGCTCACTTTTGTGTACCAACCTAGGTTCTTTAGCTTAAGTTTGTACAATCTCTGTTGTTCGGGTGTGGGCTATATATTGCCTGCCCATCCCCTTCCAATCACCTCTGCCTCACCTTTCCTTGTATCTTGGTTCTCGTGTCTGTTTGTTACTTTTTCACCCGGCCTCTTTAGGTGAACAAGTTAAGAAATACCTCCCGAGAGTTTCAAAGAGAAGAAGAAAAAGAAAAACACTCGACTTCAAGAAAGAGAACTACGACAACCAAGATGCCCGGCTCCATCGTCGGCACGGCCGACGTCTCGCGCGTCGAGGCCCCCATCACCGTCAAGGCCTACCTTGTCTGTGCCTTTGCCGCCTTTGGTGGTATCTTCTTTGGTTATGATACAGTCAGTTCAACCTCCAGGACCATTACTAGACTAGTACTACCAGTCAAACGCTCCAAAAAGAAGCAAAAGCTAACCAGGCTTGCTCCAACCACAGGGATGGATGGGTGGTGTCCAGGGCATGCCCTACTTCATCAGCATGTACACCGGCATGCAATACGACTATGAGAACCACAGGCCTGTCGACGTTGACCCCAAGCGTTTCATTCTTCCCGACCAACAAAAATCTCTCATGACCTCTATCCTGTCTGCTGGTACCTTCTTTGGCGCTCTCATTGTGAGTATTCGTCCATGCCTGGGCTTCAAGAAAAAAAGCCTCTCACCTACGAGTCGGGGGCTGTGCTAATCTGGAACGACCTTTTCCCCCCGCAACTAGGCTGGTGATATTGCCGACTTCATTGGCCGTCGTCCCACCATCATCGCCGGCTGCGGTATCTTCTCTATTGGTGCTGTCCTCCAAGCCGCTTCCACCAACCAGGAGGCGCTCATGGTCGTTGGCCGTCTGATCGCCGGTCTTGGTGTTGGTTTCATCTCGGCCATTATTATCCTCTACATGTCCGAGATCGCCCCCAAGAAGGTCCGTGGTGCCATGGTCTCGGGATACCAGTTCTGTATCACCATTGGTATCCTGCTGGCCAACTGTGTCGTCTATGCCACCCAGAACAGGAACGACTCGGGATCGTACCGTATCCCCGTGTGCATCCAGTTCCTCTGGGCCATCATTCTGGCCATTGGTCTGTTCCTGCTTCCCGAGTCGCCCCGTTACCACGTCAAGAAGGGCATGCTCGACCAGGCCGCCAAGGACCTTGCCGTCATCCGTGGCCAGCCCGTCGACTCGGACTACATCAAGGACGAGCTCGCCGAGATTGTCGCCAACAACGAGTACGAGATGGCCCACATTCCTCAGACTAGCTACATCGGCTCGTGGACTGCGCTCTTCAAGGGTTCCCTGTCCAAGGGCAACAGCAACATCCGTCGTACCCTCCTCGGTGTCGGTATGCAAATGATGCAGCAGCTCACCGGTATCAACTTCATCTTCTACTTTGGTGTTCCCTTCTTCCAGCAGCTCGGTACCATCAAGGACCCCTTCCTGATGGGCCTGGTCACGACCCTGGTCAACGTTTGCTCGACTCCCATCTCGTTCTGGTCAATTGAGAAGTTTGGTCGTCGTTTCCTCCTCATCTACGGAGCCATGGGCATGATCGTTTGTCAGTTCATCGTCGCCATTCTCGGTGTCACTGCTGGCCGCTCCGACGCCAACAACTCCAGCGCCACCTCGGCCATGATCGCCTTCATCTGCATCAACATCTCGTTCTTCGCCATCACCTGGGGTCCCACCGCCTGGGTCATCGTCGGCGAGACCTTCTCCCTGCCCATCCGCTCGCGCGGTGTCGGCATCTCGACCGCCTCCAACTGGTTCTGGAACTGCATCATCGGCATCATCACCCCCTACATGGTCGGCGAGAGCGACGGCTCGGCCGGTCTGGGCTCCAAGGTGTTCTTCATCTGGGGCAGTCTGTGCTGCGGCTCGCTCGCCTTTGCCTACTTCCTCGTCCCTGAGATGAAGGGTCTCTCCCTGGAGCAGGTCGACAAGATGCTCGAGGAGACCACCCCTCGCAAGTCCAAGAGCTGGATCCCGACCTCCACCTTTGCCGCCGACATGGGCCACACCCACGGCGAGAAGGGCGGCATTGTCGCCACCGAGGTTCCCAAGGAGGAGACTGTCTAAAATGTCTTTTTTTTATTATTGGCGAGTCCCCCAAAATATCTGTAATGTCTGAACGTCTGCCTCGTCAGCCAGAAACATGGCCGGCGTTGTGTCGTTTGATTTGGGGTTGCAGAGAAAAAAAAAGGGGGATATATTGGCTTTTTACTCTTGGTCTCCTATGTCCGCTATTGCGGTAGGATGACGCTAGGAACCTTACGTGATACCACCTCTTATATACATAATACAAATCCAATTCGGTTTAAATATCGTCAACCTTGCAAAGTGATTCAAAGTTGGTCTTGTTTCTTTTCATTGTATCGTTCAAGTCTACTTGTACCTGCGTGTGCACTGCCTTTTTTTTTGTTCAATAACCTGTCTGGTGTATTTGGAGCAGCCAAAAAAGGGTAGATTTGTACCAAGTATAAGTTTGTCGAGTTGTGACAAAGATTCATACCAGTCCAACGTCTTATACTCGAATAGGTAGAAACCATTCACACCATTATTTCATCTCATCTCTTCTAAGCGAACAGCACATCCATTCTATCTTGCAGAAAATAGTCCGAACGTTTTGATTGAAGATCAAAGCTTGAAAATTCCATTCAATGGGATCAGGAACGAAAAAAAAAAATAAAACCCCAAGACGAAAAGAAAACAAGCACAAAGCTGAGAGAAAAAAAACACAACACCCCACCCACCTTGACCAGCCGAGCCGGGACGAGCCAATTGGCAAAGCGCGCGGGCCCGAACCCGCTAGACTAAGTCCAAACGTTCTCGTCGGAGAATTTTAAAGAAAAGAAAAAAGGGACAAGGACTAGACGATCGGCAAGGAAAAGGGAAGCTGCGCCCCGAGTGAATCAAGATGATTCATTCTGGCTAGCGCCCAGCACGCGCAAAAGCTGGGATTTGTTTTTTTTTTCTCTTTGTTTTCGCATCGCCCCAGACCAAGACAAGCAGCAAAGGCAGAAGGCATTCGCTAGCCATAACATTTTCGTGGGCAAGGACATATAGACATCTATAGAATAATTGGCGAGTGGGAAGAAAGTTATAAAATAATTTGTATTTATAAATCGGTCGCCATCAATCCTTTTTTTCTTTCTTATTTTTTTCTTGTACAGTATTATATCAGCTTCAAGAAAAGGTTGAATATAGACGACATAACTAATTTATATTCTGCAAGGAAACCGCGCCTCTGTTTTCATTGCATCTTCTTTGGACTCCTTGCCACGATACTGCACTATCTACTTTGCTTTCATTACTTGATTATACCACCCCATAACCCAGGTTTCTGTCTGTCTATGTGCGTTGTCAGCGTTTAACAAGCCCGCAGAGCCCATCTCAAATAATGACCTCGATTGCCTCAGAGTCCGTCGCCTCAATCATGGTGACCTGCAAGCAAACGAGGTTCCGCATAGAGACCAACCCTGAGTATCGAGAGGTAAACACAGTTATACCAAATCCAAGTTCTTCAGAAAGCCCCTTCCCTGTCAGCCTAGTTTTTAAAAAGCTGACAAAAGAAAAAAGCTGGACATTGAAGGCCTCAACATTACCCTCGCCTCCGCCCCGCCGCCCGAACCGGGCGGTCCCAGTGCCGGCGCCAAGGGGAAAGGAAGATCCAAGGCCAAGTCGCAGGGCCTGGAGATCTTGACCGATGCCAAGCTGCGCCTCAAGGCTGGTCAGCGTTACGTCCTCGTCGGGCGGAACGGGGCAGGCAAGTCGACGCTGTTAAAGGCAATCGCCGAGAGTATGTCATTCTTGTTGTCATTCTGGCTAGTAATGACAAGAGCACACCTGACTAAATCGAATCAAAACAAAAACTAGAGTTGATACCAGGCATACCAGAAGCCACTCGCATCTCGATCCTGCAGCAGACCGATGCCACCCATGAGACTGCGCTCGGCGTCCAGAGCCCATCGTCCAACGGAAAGATACTGTCCACCTTGGATGAGATTGTGGAAAGGGCTACTTCACGTAGTGAGCTCGAGCAAGAAATAGGCGGTAGGTCATCACTGTTCGGCGAAAAAGCTCCTTGTGCTTAAAGGGTCTAACAAAAGTTATGAAATGGTGTCAATGCAGCTTTAACCACCGGCATCAACGATACCACCAGTGCGACTGGTGCCTTGCGGGCCCTCCGAAAAATAAAGCACGACAGGCAACAGAAGCGGCTTTTTGTGCTAGACAAAGACGCGCGGTTGCGAAGCGGTGCTCGTGGTCTACAGGCGCGCAAGGCTTTGACTGAATTCGAAAAGGAGGTGGCAGCCTCCGTCTTGGCGTGAGTCCAACAACCCACAGCTTGAAATATCAGGCAAACCAGAAGAGCCAAAAAGAAAGCACCCGTTTGGATTTGAATCTGATTTAAAGCCTCGTTCTCATCACCAAAAAGAACCACTCAAGCAGATGAAGCAATACCACCAGAGGCTATACGGGATGAAACACAAGAAGCGATCGACATGCTCGTAGATTTACAAACCAAAGTCGAGCCGTCGCGACTCGCCGAGGTTGAATCTCGCGCAAAGAGGATCCTCACAGGCCTGGGCTTCACGGCAGAGTCGATGGCCAGACCAATATCGAGCCTCTCTGGCGGCTGGCGCATGCGAGCGTCTCTGGCGGCTTGCCTTCTGCAGGAGACCGACATCCTGATCCTGGACGAGCCGACCAACTTTCTCGACCTCCTCGGCATCATATGGCTGCAAAAATATCTAACCTCGCTAGGCGAGGACTCGGACGGCACCGCAGCATCGCCGCCGACGACGCGGGCCCCGACTTTGATCCTTGTCTCGCACGACCGCGACTTCATCTCGCTGTGCACCGATCTGCTAATCCTCAAGGACAAGGACCTGGTCTACTATCACGGCGATCTGGCGTCGTACGAGTCGTCCACGGCCGTGCGCAGACAGCACCTGAAGCGGATGAAGGAGGCTAAGGACCGGCAAAAGGCGCACATGCAGGAGACGATCGCGCGCAACATGCGCGAGGGCAAGAAGAACAACGACGACACCCGCGTCAAGCAGGCCAAGATGCGCCAGAAGAAGCTCGATGACCGCTGGGGCCTCGAGGTCAACGCCAAGGGCGGCCGCTTCAAGCTCAACCGAGACCTGGTCGGCTACCACTTCACGATGCGCGACGAGATCGAGGTCCCGCCCGAGGAGCGCGGCGTCGTCATAAACGTGCCCGACCCCGCCGAGTTGCGCTTTCCGGGATCGCTGCTCAGCCTGGAGAACGTCTCGTTCCGGTACCAGGGCGCCGCCAAAGCCTCACCCCCGGCCCTTCAAGACGTCACGCTATCCGTCGGCATGGGCGACCGGATCGGCATCATCGGGCTCAACGGCGCGGGCAAGTCCACCCTGATCCGATTGCTCGTCGAAGCCGACAAGCCCACCTCGGGGACCGTGACCCACCACCCTCGGCTGAAGCTGGGCTACTACTCGCAGCACGCGGTCGAGGCGCTGCAGGACCTCGGGCGGGCCGAGCCGACGCTGACGGCCCTGGCGCTTTTGATGCGCGAGACGGTCGAAGCTGGCCTTTCCGAGGGCGAGAACCGCGCGTTTCTGGGCGCCCTGGGCCTGCCCGGCCGGCTGGCGTCAGACGTGCCGCTGCACAAGCTCAGCGGTGGGCAGGCGGTGCGGTGCGAGCTGGCGCGTCTGCTGTGGCGCCGCCCACACTGCCTCGTGCTCGACGAGCCGACCACGCACCTCGAGTACGAGACCGTGACGGCGCTGCGGGATGCGCTGCGGGACTGGTCCGGAGCCGTGGTTCTGGTTAGCCACGACCGGTGGTTCGTGAGAGGCGTTGTGGAGGGCATCATGGACCACGACGAGGTCGGGGGTAGTGGTGGTGACGAGGACGAGGACCATGAGGCCGATTCTCTGCGCCGGAGGATCGTTTATCGGGTCAGGGCGGGCAAGATGAGTGTTTTGGGAGGTGGCGTGCAAGAATTCGAGAACATTATGGAGAAGAAGGTCAACAAGATGCTGTGAGCTTGTTTGACGTAGGTTGTGCTCTATTAAATCAAGCTAGCAGGAGTCAAGTTGTCTTTTTCTCTTCAATCCTGACCAGGAGCATACATCAGCCGTATTCGTTTCTCGACGTTTATTTAACATAGAGTTGATGTTTGACATGTAGCCACTCCTCGGGGATCAATTTGGTCTAGAACTTGCGAATATCACAAGACACTCTTATCAACCAGCACCCTAAAGCGCGA
Source organism: Pyricularia pennisetigena (assembly GCF_004337985.1). Classification (NCBI taxonomy): domain Eukaryota; kingdom Fungi; phylum Ascomycota; class Sordariomycetes; order Magnaporthales; family Pyriculariaceae; genus Pyricularia; species Pyricularia pennisetigena. The sequence continues at coordinate 3,473,629 of NC_043741.1, forward strand.
CTTGCCCGTCTTACGGACGTGCATCCAACCATCCTGCGGTATTTCAACGATGGTGCCGTCGATGCACACCTTACGCCAGCGTGGGTCCTCTTCCTGTATAGTGATTTTGAACTCTTCCACCTTGTTGTATCCAACCACCTTGTCGTCGCTGGCTTGTTTTTCTTCGCCCGTATTATCGGATGGAGGCCAGGCGCAGTTGACGTGGCTTCCGCCATTGTACGCAGCCTGCATTAGCTCCAAGGTCTTTTCCGGACCGACGGCACCGAAGCTGACCAGTCGCAGCTGACCATCAAGCGGCCTGGATTCGGGGCTGATGGTAAAGGTCTTTTCGAGGTTCGAGACCAGAGTTGAGAGGACGTACATGAACCTCTCTCTTGACTCACTACTGCTGTTGCCTGTGTGATACTTGGGGAGGGTTGGGTGGATGCGCCTCCACTCACTGTCGTCAGTCTCAGACCGGACCTCAACCACCACCCGGTATGCATGAGCAGTCTTGAGAAGCTCTGCAGCCGCCATTCCAAATCGCTTCGACCCATGTTGTCGATATGCAGCCGTGTCGCTTTCCCAAACCAGTTGCGCATGGAAGCCGTGGCTGGCCACGATGGCACCCAGCAGATGATCCACAGGCATTGGTGCCGCTTCGGTCTGGTTCTGGCCGGTGCTGCTTTGCTCCTGACTCTGGTCCTTTTCTTCCCCGTCCTCTGGCGCTGGCGGAACCAAGAATGAGCCGGCAGAGAAGGACGCGCGAAAAGTCGGTAGTGGCGCCGCCTCACCCCTGAAGAGGGTCCGCAGGCCAACAAGGAGATGCGAAGGCCCTGGCTTCCCCGGCGTATTCTTGTAGAGTGGCTTATGCAGCGAATGAAATAGCGCATTGCCCGTACCCAGCGGTAGCAGGGCAATGGCCGGTGGTGTGACGGACAAAGACTCAGTTGCATCATCCGGCTCGCCAGCGCCGTTGAGAAGGTCCACCAGGCCGCCGTCGCCGCTTAAAAGAACAAGCAGCTGGCGGGACGAGGGCTTGCCCTGGGGCGCCGCCGCTAACGCCCGAGCACTCCATCTCTCCCGGGCAAGCTCGCGGATGCTGTGGCGAGACCTGGTGACGAACAGCTGATACGATGGACCTGTGGGGTTACTGCTGGCTTGTTCGTTCGGGGTGGTAAGATGATGGTCATGCGCACGCAAACCAAACACGGTGAGCAGCTTTGACAAGACCGACTCGTAAAAGGCCTTTGCCAACCCGATGCCAGACTTGGTTGAAATTATAACCTGCAAGTCCTCCGCACCTGCCAGGTGAGCTGGCGGCTCGTCGAGGAGGAAAGTGTCCAGCAACGACTGGGGCAGGCGTGGCGCGGACAGAGACGAAAGACGGTAGGGCTGCTCAGGATCCTCGGCATTTTCGTGGACGGAATAAATTATGTAGCTTGTCGTATCTTTCGACTTCGTTTCCGAGAGCGTATCGGATTTGGATGACGACTCCCGGCAGATGAATAGGATTTCATGCTCGTGAAGTGTGCCACTGTCATGGGTGTTGCCGGTGGACTGGTCTGCCCCGCCATCCTTTGATGACTGATTTTCTTGCTTGCCTGCTTTCCCTTTCTTTCCCTCGGAATTATTGCCATCGCCGTCTTGCACCTTCCAGATTAGTTTGTGCTCTTCAAACGAGATGGAATGACCATCATCTAAAATCACGTGGTGCTCAGTACGCGCCGAATGTTGCGCTATACAAAAGCCGCCCATAGCTCTGGTTCGTGGGTCTGAATGTCAAGGTACAGTAGTAACCGAAAATTGTGGAATCGCTGCTTAACTTGTCCGTATGGAGCAGTCGCATCAGCTGTACGAAAGTTTGAATTCGACATTTAAAGATGTGGAAAGAGGATGCTTGTGTAAGGTAAAGGGGAAAGGAGGGATGACGTGCTTCTTACCATCTCATCTGTCATCTCTCATTGGGTGAATGCCTATCTAACACCGGCCCGGCACGGTAAGCAGGCACACATTGTCTGGTGAGTGATGGAGGCTAGTCCGTAAGCATGTGCCAAATTAGGACCGGCGCCCGTTGTTTCGATGTTTCGACCCCTCCGACAGGTCCGCCGCTGCATAATCACTAGTCCAGGAGACTACCCGGGGTGCCGAAAGGAGGAGTCATGAATCCTCAAGACGGTGCATACGATGAACAATTCGAATACTCGCAACCACGCGAAGCACCAGATTGACCTAAATTGCCAACAGTTGGTTCTACCATCGACCCTCCGTCAAGCATGAACAACCAAAACCTTGCGTTCGTTAATTATCACCCATGCGAGCAGCCAATCAGGTGGTAGTAATGCTGAGCATATTGCACATTGTGGGTCTATCTTTGTACACACGAGTCGCGGATTGTCATACTAGCTAATATTTGATAGTCTTTAGTTCAGTCTATCTATGTAGTCTAGTAGAAGTAAACGGTGCGAGAGAATGCCGTTATTCTATACAACCAAGGACAAAAAGAAAGAAGTCAAGAAAAAAAAACTTAAATTGAAGATTCACGGGCTGTTATATATTTATATATTTTGGAACTCCGTAAGTACCACCATGCTGTTTTCCCGAAAGGCAGTATTTGCAGCATTCTACTCGATGAAACAGCCCTGTACACCGCGTCCTTTGGACTCCGTCTATCGTCTCAAGTTTGATTTTTTTTCCCAGCTACAAGACTTTGTAATCTTCCTAAAAAAAGGTGTACTCTGAATTATGTTATAATCCGTGTGCTAGGGGATATGTATATATACTTCAAAGCGCTCAGTCATACCACCGGCTGAAACACGCACCGAGATCTATGTCCTAGCTCTGCTCGCCCGTACGCGTTACTACTAGCAGCAGGATACGACTGAGTCAGAGACCGCCAAGCCCGTCCCACGCAGGTTACCATCACTTCTTGGCTCCGGGTAACGTCGTAGATAGGCTCTCGAGGAGGAAAGCCATCAGGCATTTGGAACGACCACCGTTTTGAATGCCAAGACAAACATATTGTGTCACGTCACAGGCTCCTGTCAGGCTGCAAATCGCACGAGTCTATCCGCGAAAACGTCACCAAGAGAGGGCATGGGAAGGCCCGCGCATGTACACTTGGACTGTGCCTTGGACCTGTAGGAGGCATGGCGATACCATTACAACGGGGCCATGGAGGCTTCAAACCCCCATTGGCATCAAGACGGCCATTCCAGTTTGGCGAGGCGCGGAAGTGAACTGGGAAGAGTATGAGCTCGGGTCCGAGGATTACTGGGGAGACATAAAGCAAGGGGTCGAGCCAGGCCATGCCTGGGCTCAATGATTTCGCTGCAGCCGAAATTCAGGGGTGGCTGGATATTGCGTGCGCGTCTTCTAATTGAGAACCACATAACCGGCATGGTATGTTTGCTGGCAGCTAATAATTTTTTTAACAACCTTTTATTTACCCTTTTGCGGAGCTTGAACCTATAGCTTGTGATAGAGCTTGTGGCTCCCGGCATCTACTCCCCGACAGCTCTGCTCCGCGGGCCCCAGTTCTCCGGGTGTACCGGGTACCTGGTAAGCTTCTCCTTGTTCCTCTCACGACCAAGCTTTTCGTCAAACACAACCTCGAACTTGCTCGCTTGGCCATCCTCATTCTTCTTCTCCTGCTGCTGCTGCTCTCCCTCGACACCTTCCATCTTCTCGCCGGCATCTTTGGTCACCTGAGCCGATGACGGCGCTCCATGCATAATGTGCCACCCCGGCGAACCCTCTTTCAAACTGCCTTCGTGAATTGGCGCCTTCTGACGCACCCACTCGCGCATCACGTCCCAGACCACCGACCACGGCGCGTCCGTCTTGACACTGCCGGGCTTGCAGTGGCTGCGCGTCACTCGGTACCCGAGGCCCTTTAGCGCACCCCTGATGGCGTCCTCGTTGGGCGTCTGGCAGTGCAGCACCTTGGCCACCATGGACGGGCTCCAGAAGAATGGGTAGGGCTCAACCTCTGCCAGCCTCTCCTCTTTGCTGAGCTTTGGTGCCGTGGCGGGGCTGCCGGCTGCCTGGTTTTTGCTCTCCTCGCTCTTGTCACCGTTTGTCTGCTCATCTTGCTGGCCCTTGTTGGCCGCGGCGACCTCTTGCTCGTGTCGGGCATGCTTCTTGGGAATGGCTTCCCTGTCCTCCGGTCTGGGATCCATGATCTCCTCCAGCGCCGTAGTCAGCATTCCCTTGATGCGATCGGTTGTGCCGTAAACTTCGGTTGATGCATTCGGCAGGTCGTCGAGGATCGATTGTATAAACTCGGGCGAGTGTAGCCTCCCGGCATACATGGGTCCAGCGAGGTGCGTCTTGGTGCCACAGTGTTCGCACACTTTGTCTGCCGTGGGACCCAGGGCGAAGCCGTGCTTGTAAAATATGCCGCCGCCCTTCTTGTTGGGCATCGGCCTGTTCCTCAAGAGCAGCTGGGTTTCCCAAGCACCACATCCAACATCGCAATTGTAGACAACCATGGTCTTGCCCGCCTGGAACTTGACGGCGGCCGGGGACTTGGTCACGCGCACAAACACGCGCGCGTAGTAGTCTATGGAGAGCGACAGCAGAGGCTCGATCGCCAGACCATAACGGGCGGCTGATGAAGCGAGACCATGGAGGATAAGACGTAGGCCGGCCTCGTGGCAATGGAACCCCTTCATTGGTATGCCGCCGTATAGCGCGTATGCCTTTTCAGGGTAGCCATTCGAGGCCCACACGCCCGGATCCGTGCAGGTGACGCACAGAAGGCCGCCATCGTCCCGGACTGCCTGCAGCGCGGAGTCGAAAAAAGTGGCCGCGGTGCCGTAAGGATCAAGATCAATCACGTCGTACTTGCCACCTAGGTTGTTCAGTTGTTCTTGAGGGCTTTGTCGCCGGTGTTTGTTGCCCGAAGGCGCGAGCATGCTCCGGGTCAGTTCGTCGGCATGGACACTATACATGTATCCTTGAGCGTTGCCATGGTTCACGCGGATGCTGTCTTCCAACTTATTATGCTTCACATTGACCTTGATAGAATCGACTGCAGCCGCGAGCAGATCATTCGATGTCACCAAGGTCGGAAAGGGAAGCTCGTGGGCGTAGCGCAATGCCCTGAGCCCAGTCGCCGAGAGCGCATCAAGGATCTTCAAACGAGGCGTCTTATCGCTTGGCAGCTTCGCTGGTGTCTCCGCAGTCTTTCCCTCGGCCTGATCAGCAGGTGCTGCAGTCTCCATCTCTGCCTCCTGTTCAGCGACAGGTGCCTCTGCCTTGTCCGTCGCCGCAGTAGGATGCGCATCTGCGGCCTCTGCCGGCGCAGCAGACTCATGTTCTGCCGTTTTGGCAATTTTCTGCGGCCTCTCCCCGTCCTCTCGGTGCTCCCTCTTCTCCTGCCTCTTCCTCTTCTTGTCGGCAAACATCTCCATGCGCCGCTGCGCAAGCTTCAGCCGCTTCTCCATAACGACCTTTCCATATGCCTTGATCGCCAGCACGCTCAAGTCGCGATTGAACTGCTGTATCGGGTTGTAAAAGACCGTCTGCGGCGCACCCTCACCCGAGGTCGCCGCCCGGTCAGGGTTTTTGCTGTTGCTATCGCCGGCCTCATCGCCCCCTGCCTCGGGCACCAAGATGTACGCGAGTCCTTCCCTGATGGTTGTGTATCGCTTTCCGCCGTGTTCTATGGTCTGTCCCTGGGCTGGCTCGGCCGAGAGCCCAGCTGCTACCGCCGTCGGCGTGGTAGTCATTGGTCTGCAGACTATAGCGGGTTTGGGAATTGAGACAAGGTGAGTGGAGGGGCAGATCGGCGGGCGGCGCAGATGGTGCAGCGGTCGAAATGTTTGTGACTTGAGAATCGAGACTTTTACATGCTCTGCTAGCTTGCTGCTGAAGCCTTTGTGAGATATCCGTAGCATCAAAGTCTGGGCAGGCAAGGTGCAGACTATCAAGCTGCCGAGAGCTTGTTTTAGTGGAGAGAGGTCTAATGATGAGGGAGTGTTTGCTCAATAATTATTATTTTTCATCGGATTGGGGGTTCAAAGCGAAGGTGGGCAAAAAAAAAAAAAAAGTTCACAGCTCCGTCTCAATTGGACGATCATGACGCGGGCGCGTCAGACAAACTTAGCTTCCGTCGCAATGAGGTAACATGGGTCGCATCGCGGGGGCATTGCTTAAATGGACCATCACTTACATAATGGAGTTGAATGAGATACTTGGATGTGTTATTCAACCTGAGGAGTTTGAAATCGTTCCACAGATACTCAGTCTGCTGCCTACCTAAGTAATTGATCAACTATTCTGTCTACCATGGCATTTTGCAGACTGTGTGGTAACCTCAACAGCACTGGTGCCGGTACCTGGTTAATTCCACCACCACATAATATTCTGCGTCCAAAGCATCCCTCTCTACATAAGTAAAACCTCGGTTCCGAAAATGGGCCGCGTCCAACCTGTTCGATCCTAAGTCGAAAAATGCTTTATTATTCAGGCCAAGTCTTTTATTCCTAGCTCTTTTCAAGGTTGAGTAGTATTCCCCAGTAAAGCTTCAATGGGCTCCGCTACTCTCCCTAGCCTCTCGTCCAAGAACAATTGTAACTTCCAGTTCCGCCTCGTAGCGATGTTGATAACACCCACAAGTTGATGCGTGCTGGAGGCCCGTTAACGTTCCCGATGCCAGTTTCTAACTGCCCGCCACCTCAGGTACAGTATGAAAAGGAAGTTTCACCTCTCCACTTGCCAGACCTAGCGTCCTGTCTCGATGTATCTGCCCTCAGTCACCCCGCATAGCGACTCGAAATACTGACAACCCCATCATTTATCCGTACCAGCAACTTCTATATTTTCCACCTCTTTAGTAACTACCAAGATTCGCTCGCATCAACTACTCGGAGCATACGCTCTTCCGCTGCGCTGGTTGCTCCCGTCTAACTTCCCTCCCAAGTGAATGCGGCACGCGTATATTTCTTTTGATGCTTCTCATCCTTTGATGATCTCTGCCTCATTAAATGATCCTCATCCTCTCTTCGTAACTCATCCCTGTTCGAGCCATTTCGTTTTGGAGCTTGCCTCAAGCCAACCTGGTCGCTGGATATCTGCTGCTGACGTTGCGAAGCTCATGCTTAAAATAGACTGGAAGGGCCACAGTCTAGTAAGATACCAGTGGCGGAACCCTTACCCACTGAAGCTGAATACCTCGTCTACCTCGCCCAGCCCATCGCGTTGCTGTATGTTTCGTCGTCGATATTGGACCGTGAAATCTTGCAGCAGCGCACGAACTTGCCTCATTTGCGACTGGTCCTCACCACTGAGTTTCTCTTGAATCTTGGACATCATACGTGTGGCTTCAGCAGGGCTAACAGAACCGGCAGGCAAGGTGCTGATAGCCCGTTCCACCCACGCTGTTGTTTGCGTGGGCAGCTCCTGGAACATCGCAAGTAGCACGCCGCTTCCGTCAGCAAAGCAGTCGCGGGGGAAAGTGTGCAACATGCCGTTGAGCACCCGCACAACAAGCTTTTCTCCGAGTGTTTCCAGTTGGTTGCGAACGATATGCTTCAGATGCTGTGAAGGCTCGCCAGGTGGTATGCTAGAGACTGCCGGATTGTCACCTCCATATGTAAGCAGATCCCGCAGGAAGTGCAGCGTCGCAGAGAGCGGCTCTCGCTGTTGCAGTGTCAACGACGTGAGCGCCGCTTCGAAAATTGCTGGAAAGAGCTCCGACGGGATCAGGCGCTGATGATGATAGAGGAGAGCATCTGTTAGGAGGCGGAAGAAGTCCTCAAGAACATCTGGTGCCTCGGCGGGCGAAAGCCCGTTCATGACTTGGAGCACATTCCTTGCCTGTGTGTCGAAGAAGCTGTATATCCAGTCCATGACAACATCCGACACGTGTTCACGGTCCTCGGAGAACTCGCGGAGAATGGCGCCAGTCACCCACAGGAAGCAACCCTGTCTGGACCTCGTGAAGCCCTCCACCAGCCTTGCAGCCAGCCCTTCCTGCAGGATTGGAAGCATTGAAGTTCTGAAAGAGATGACCATGAAACGCCAGCACCGACAGACCCTCTCGCATATCGGCACAAAATCGAGAGAGTTCTCCAGTATTGTCGAGAAAATGCTAAACTTCTCCTGCCAGTACTTGACTGCAGGGTTCTCCTGGCCGTCTGCCGTGTACGGCTTGACGATTTGGACAAACAGCGTGATGAGCTGAAGGTGATCTGCAGCATTTGATGATGGTTAATCAGAAATGTTTGCACAGAAAATCCGAAGCCAAGTCGCCGCCATAACAATAATTGTCACATACCTGCAACTGCCAACTTTCCCTCCTGAGTAGTGGCGTTCTGGGCCTTGGCCATTAGTCGGGCCATGAGAGGGTCACAATAAAGCTTAAGCAGATTGTAAATGTCCTCCGTCTTTTGGGCCGCCACTACGTTGGCCACACCTTCTGTGATCTCCTCCTGGCTAAGCTCAGGAAGCTTGTCAAGAATTTGGTCGTAAAATGCCTGAAGCTGGAGGACTTGGTCACTCAGCAGGTCCTTGCAATCTGTGCAGAAAAACTTGATCGCCTGAGCAGCAGCCCGAATGATCTCCTTGGAATCGGTCGAGAACGACGTGACGATGTAGTTGAACTGCGGCTCCAGGAATTCCTTGTGTGCTGCTGTCCACTCGGTGTATCTAGAGAACACCATGATTGCTGCAAAACGGAGCTTCTCGTGAGCGGGAATTTGGAAGAGCAGTGACATAAGCTCTGGAAGGACATCGGTTTCGCTCTCGGGGACCATTCCACCCATGGCACGCATGGCGAAGAGCGGCGCCTCCAGTTCCTGCCAATGCGGCACGTTTGTCCCGTTGACTGTGCTGCCATAGTTGCTGCTCCACAACTTGATCGCGTCCAGAACCTTGGTCAGGCACACCTTGACACCCAAAACCTCGCAAGAGTCTTTCAGGGTATCACCCATGCGATGGCGAAACTCGCGGAACTTTTCTTCAACTTCGCGGTCGCCATCGAAAAGGTCCAGTTCGTTGCCGGTTTCCGACTGAGGGAACTGCAGGTGCTTGAGAAGGACGTCGACGAGTGCAGAGTAAACTGGTCGAAGGTGATTCAGGGCCGCTGTGTACCTCTCCAGGGTGATGTACTGCTTGAGTTCATACCAAAAGTTGAAGGTATACTCAATCACGTCTCTTTCTTTGTCCCTAGCGCAACACTCGAGAAGGATCTGGACGAGCGGCATGAAAATTTGGGGCTCGCGGGCAATTGCAATAACCCACGCATCGCCAGCATCGGCAAACAGCTTCGTCAGAGCCTTGTAAGACTCCGTATCTTCGTTTGAGACTGCTTTCTCGATCAGGGGCTGGAGTGCCGTGAGTTTCGGAAGCAAGATCTGTATCGTCTCGGCATTGTCGTCAATATCGCGGGTTTCCCTGCATATAGTGCTGAGGCATTCTGCGGCGGGTTCCGTAGATTGCTCATTATGGACGGCCTTGAGTACAACATCGAGAAGTGGAGTCTTCACGACGACGTTGACAGGAACCTCTTTGAGCCAAGATGTAATACACTCCATCAATTGAGGATTTTTCTCCGCCTCCGCTATAATGGAACGTTAGGGCCAAGGATACTTCAAGCCTCACGCGGCAACAATGCAAAAATCAAGGGTGGCGTACCTGATGACGTCGCATAGTCGATGAGCATCTGAACAACGCGCTGAGCGTTGTTGCCTAGTAGCTCGGTTGTCCTCTGAGCCAACTCCTCTTCCTGTTGATATTTGTATTAGACATCCGTCTGCGCAAAGATCGGACGAGGGCGATGCGCCGCGTCGGGGCCGAAGTGTGAAAGGTCGGTATTTTCTCGCGTTCCACGTACAGACAGGGTGATTTTGCGGCCTTCGGTGACCTCCTCGGGCAGCACTTTGAGAAAGTCCAAGACACAGGCGTGGCTCTGCGGGTCGTTCCCTAGGGCCATACCAACGTCCTGTAAAACATCCTTCCATTCCTTCATGTGAATCGCCAAAATTGCCAAACAGACGCATAGTTGGACCCTGACGGGCTTGGGGCCGGGCGCAAATTTTTTAAGGAGTAACAGAATCTGGCCCCTCAAAGCTGGGAGGTCGCCCTCGGCAACCTGTGTAGAGAGATCGTAGGTGATCTGAGTTGTTGTTAGAGTCAATGATCAAACGCCTCTTGAGTTCCGAGCGGCAAACCTACCTTTCCCTTAAGAGTGATGGCAGCAAAGTTCAGGGCTTCGGCATCGGTGCTGGACTGGAGGATGCCGATGGTAACGTTCCAAGCATCCATCTGCATGGCGAAAATAATACTGTCAGTTGCTGCCTGCTAGAAGGGTGGTAATCGCAAACGAACCGATTTCTGAAACTTGTCCAGATATTCCATCGCCACCTTCTTCTTCTCCCGGTCAGGGCTGCGCATTGTCAACATCGCCTGGAGGATGTTGTCCGGCGTGAAGACATCCTGAGCGCCGGGAGTAGCCATTGTAGTGAGCGCAGTGCGGGAGACTCCCGCTTGTTGAAAACCAGGACCGTTTGGTATGGAGGCGTATGTTGACTGGCGGCTTCGCAGTTAGTGGTGGGGTTTGGATTAAGGCGGCCAAGCGGATGTCGCGATTCCGTCTAGCGGGTGGGATCGAGAGAAAACGGTTTTAAAGGATAGCACGACAGCCTGCGACACTGCGAAAAACGGGTAGCTGGTGTGCTCTCCGTGGATAAGGAATTAATGATAGAGAGCGTGGTAAGTGAAGTAAGTGCACTTGTATGGCGTACGGAATCGAACAAAGAAATTGATATTACTCCCAAAAAGTGGACTTGCGTCACAACGTCAAACCAGCCCAGGCTGCTAGGCATGGATATGGAGAACACGCCGCCAGACAGCAACCCGCGAACGGACGGCAAGGGACAGTCCCGCACCACATGTGCCAATTGTGGCATGCTGCCAGTGGCTTGACGCGGGGCTCAATTTTTGGTGGGGTGATTGGCCAGTTGGGCCACTCAGAACGAAGCATCAAAGAATTGACAAACGCGCCGTGCACTGACCATCAGGTAGAATCCCAGCAAGCAGGCGTGCACTGCACCGCACCGCACCGCCAAAGCAGCTTTGTTCGTCCGATTGATAGTCGGTATTAATATTTTGCTCCTCTTTGCGCCGTCCGACTTGCGCCCTCGGAAAGCGACACCTACGTCACCGTAGCTACCGCCAAGCAATCCATACCACACGACATCGACAGTCGCTGCGCTCAACGCTCAGCAGTGACTGCGCAAAAGCATAACGAGGCGCCCAGGCCAAAGAACTCCTGAGCTATACCACAATGACTGGTCGGGGAGGCGGCGGCGGCCGCAAGATTCTTCTGCCACCCATCAACTGCATTTTCAAGCTGCTCCAGTCGCACGCCACTGTTTCAATTTGGCTATACGAGCAGCTGGGAATAAGAATTGAGGGCAAGATCAGGGTAAGTTGCCCAAATCTCGGGCCTGTTTACCGACGGGAGACGCTGACCAACTTTCATGGCTACTTGACATTAGGGATTCGACGAGTTCATGAACCTTGTTATCGACGACGCGGTTGAAGTGAAACAAATTACCAAGGACAACCCAGAGGAGAAGAGGAGGCCATTGGGTAAGAACGGCGCGTGTTGTGTTATCGGAATTTTTCGGACGAGGTTGTCAATACTAACGTTTGCAATAGGCCAAATCCTCCTAAAGGGTGACAATGTTTCCCTGATCCAAAGCTTACAATAGAGGCGGCTGCGAACGGCAGACCGAGGAAAGCAGAACGGAGGGTCAGGGTCCCAACGGGGCCAGTACGGCTGCTGGCCTTGGGATGGCGCATTAAGATTGGGGGCGGATGACAGGACTGCACCGGTCTGCACCGGCAGAGCCTGCTTAGACAAATGGATTAAAATGGGATCGGAAAAGACTGGCTATGACTATTTTTGATATTTGGCGTTATCGGTCCTGTTGGTCTAACTTGGAAGACTTTATATCGCCATTACCTAGGATGAGGCCGTCAAGGCGGCGGTCCAGAGGTCCCATCGGCACAGCCATATCGGGTTGCGATGCCAGGAACTGCTCGGTGAGCCCCAGGCCAACCAGTAAAATGGAACTTGACTCTCGATCCCCTGGTCCTGTGATTTTAGAGGCATAGCGTTGCACAAAAAAATCGTAAAAGCCTTTGCCGTGACCGCAGCGGCGCACCAGGCCGCTGGCGGGATCAATGTCAAAAGCTACGCCGGGCATCAGCATGAGATCCAGGGTTGCCCGCTCCGAGTGATGGGCGTCAGGTCCGCCTAGGATTCTCTGCCGCTCGTGCACAGTCGAAGGGTCGACACTTGGGATGCCCCACTTGTCCGGCTTTAGAGACTCGTAGTCGCTCAAGTCCTTCAGCCGGACCATATCCATTACCCGTGATGGCGTATCGGGCGTGTCAAGCGGCGACTTGTGAAGATAGGGAATGTAGACGTCCTTGCCCGTGCTCAGAGCATGCCGTACAATAGCATCAGTCTGGACCTCGCCCGACGGCATAGAGAGGAAGACACTAATGCGCTTGGCGTTCATGTACGGAGCCCAAGTTAGGAGACTGCCCATGATGGCTCTGCCTGGCACGAGTTGTATTTTAGCCCCCTGCAAATACTCAACCGACAATGGACTGAAAAGGCAGGTGAAGTCATGTGGGATGTGGGCCGAGGCATGGGTTTAAGTCATACTTTGCGCCAGGGCATTATCGCGGTTTACTGCTGCCAGCCGCTTCTTCATCAACGACCGCAGCTGCTGTTTGGCGGCGGCAAGAGACATGTCGGCGTCTGCGTCCAATGTCATCTCCAGGCGGACGCCTCTATCGCCAAGAAAGGTAGGTATGTGGATAGGTTTCCCAATCCAGGATCTTTGCTCTCGGCAGTCAACTCGTCCTCGAGGGATTTTTTTTTTTAGGATCGACGGGATTTTCTTTTCTATGTTGCGGACTCGGAGGTGGGCCGCTAGGTTGTTTGCTAAACACAAGCTTTGATAAGTGTGGTGACACTGTGCCGCCGTCATTTCTCCTCACTGTTCCCATACAGGTGGGCCCTGGCCAACTGACACCCGTTTTTGAATTGATTTTTCGAGACGATTAATCAAATTAATCTTATCAGATCAAGCGGACGCCTGCCCAGCTGGCCCTGGGCCTGGTATCTTGGTCCGTGTAACACACGTGCCAGTCAAACCTTCTGGCGGCGGGAAACTAGAAAGCTCGGCCTGCATTGGCCGTGCGTCGGCGGTCGCGGGATTCTGCAGTGCCGCTAATCCCGCAGGTAATGCAGTAACGTGCTGTGCCTGTGCAGCGCGCCGTCAGGCCCCCCAACAATGAGACCCAAAGTAAAAAGTAACGTCCTTCACACATCACCTGGCCTGGCGTGCAGTAGTCTTCAGGCTTTTTGGCGGAAATAACCTTGGATGACAGGATCACTCGACATTTACCCAGCGCACCCCAGTCCTGAAGTAGTAAGACAGTCAGACTCGCCCAGTCATTCTATAGCACCCAACGCGCAAATTCACCAATCGCATGCCATCACAAGCCCAGTCACCCCCACCCGATCATTCCATCAAATCGAAACATCAATATCGCCTAAGTTCATAAATCCTGGATTAGGTAGGTCAACATACGTGTCACAGAGCAAAGTGGACCTAAGCCTTGCTGGCTTGCTGGATACGTGGAAAACGCCCAGCACAGTGTCAGCACTAAGTAATTACTGACAGGTCAAAAGTCGACCAGCGACGTAGCGGCTTTTTTGCATCCCCTGCCCCTGTGTGTGATTCACTCGCGGGTCATGAAGAGGGTCCCGTTTCTCTGCCCGCATTCGATGAGACAGTGCTCTTGCGGACCCCGCCCACTCCCGTTCTCCCTACAGAGACGGTTTTTGCGTCACTCTTACCGGACAAGGGCACCACTGTGCTGCAACCCTTGGCCCAAGGCAACCAGGTTTGTGTGCATAAACACCCCCTCGCTGATTGTCCCTTCCTTTGGTCCAGGCTGCCTCGCCTCCAAAGTATGCCACGTAGTTTTGAGCGCTGACCCGCCGGATGGCTCAGGGAGAGCGGTCTCCTTTCGTCACGATCGATCTCAAACAAGGCACTAGGCTGTACCTATGCAGCTGATCCAGCACGCATCCGATTCAGCCGCCGAGCCAGAAGACCCCGTTGAGACCCAGGACAACCAACAATCCTTCCCCCTTCGCGACCTAGCGCCTAACAGTTGTCGCCCCACGCGCGCCGAGCTCAACCCATCTACTGCTCTTCGCGCCAACGCGGCATCCACATCTATCCGAGAGCCCCTCTTCGACACCACTGCCGATGGGCACAGTGCCCTCGCCTCATTACCCCAGCAGCAGCCCTCCCTGTCGCCATCCTTTGACACTCGGCAGGCTCTCTGTGCCCCCTCAGCCGGCAGGCAGCCCAGCTCTTCTTCATCCTCCTTCATCGCCTCACATGTCAACGCTGCTGCGTCCCGGCAGGAGAAGAACGACGTTCTGGCCCAAACGGACGCTGACAACCGATCCACGACGGGTCTCGACGACGAAGCTACAGCCAACCCGATGAGGAAAGCTACCCCTGCTCTCCGCGACTCGGATGAGTTTCGGAGCGCGCCATCGTATGGTGCTGTGTCCCTCGACAACGTGAAGCCTCCCAGAGCAAATGGGCACTTCTCGACGGCAACAACAATAGACGTAGATGAGCTTGGGCGGGTAGACTCACAGACCTCGAGCCGGCGCCGCAAGTCTGAGGATGCCAAGGTCAAGAGCAGGCGCTCGGGAGAAGAGCTGGGGGCATCATCTGTTCTTGGCGGCCTAGAGGGTCGCTTTGGCGTCACGGAGGGCGGTGCCCTCGACGATCCCAAACATGGCGACGACAGCAGCAGCTATAGTGGTATCTCTCCCGAAGGACCAGAAGCCATTGAGGATGAGAACAACCCTCCAGACAACTCGCCATATCCGCAAGTCAGAGCCTCGGTTTCTCCTGTCGACAATACTACACTATCCATCAACACGCCTCGCATGTGGGCATTATCTGTTCTTTTCTCGATTCTCGGATCATCCACAAACCTGTTCTTTTCTTTGAGATACCCCAGCGTGTCGATCACGCCCGTTATAGCGCTACTTCTTGTTCACCCCCTTGGGTTAGCCTGGGATTTCCTACTCAAGCGCAAAGGTGACCCGGATGAGGAGTTTGTCGAAGGTGTGCAAGTTGCTGTCCAATGGGATGAGGCTCGTAACAGGAGCAAAATCCAGCGCCTGCGACTATGGCTAGCACAAGGTCGTTGGAACGAAAAAGAGCACAGCTGTGTCTATGTTAGCAGCAATGTCTCTTTCGGTTTCGCCTTTGCAACCGATGTCATTGTGGAGCAGACGCAGTTCTACAAGCAGGACGCTAGCATCACCTACCAGCTTCTCCTTACACTTTCCACGCAAATCCTCGGCTACACATTCGCCGGCTTGACCAGGCGTTTTCTGGTACGCCCGAGCGGCATGATTTGGCCGTCTACGTTGATGTCAGCTGCCATGTTCACGACACTGCACAAGGAGGAGAATAAGCCAGCAAACGGCTGGAAAATCAGCCGATGGAACTTCTTCTATGTTGTGTTTATTTGTGCCTTCCTTTTCTACTTCCTGCCGGGCTTGTTGTTTCCCGCCCTGAGCTACTTCAACGTTATCACATGGTTTGCGCCTAAGAATGTCGTCGTGGCGAACCTCTTCGGCGTCGTGTCTGGTCTAGGTCTCTTCCCCCTCACTTTTGACTGGGCCCAAGTTGCATATATCGGCTCGCCTCTGCTCACTCCATTCTGGGCCGCCATGAACGTTGTCGGTGGCCTGGTCATTGTCATGTGGATCTTGGCGCCGTTAGCTTACTACAGCAACTGGATGTACTCATCGTACATGCCTATCCTTTCTGCTTCAGTCTATGACAACACTGGCAAAATTTACGACGTCAGCAAGATCCTGACCAAGGATTTCGTCTTCGATTCCGAGGCATACAAGAATTACAGTCGGGTATTTCTGCCAATTACCTATGTGCTTAGCTATGGAGTACAGTTTGCAGGGCTAGCTGCCTTGTTGACGCACACGGCATGCTGGCACGGCCGTGACATCTGGACGCAATGGACCAAGTCTTTGCAAGAGGCACGCGAGGAAGGCAAGGTCGCAGCCTACCAGCCAGTTGCGACCTTGAGCGATGATGATGGACAAATGAATGCGAACGGTGCGCAGGCCAGGCGCGAGGCTTCGACAAGTTCTGCATTCTTTGAGGACATTATGAGTCGCGAGGATGTCCACAACAGGCTTATGAAGCGGTACAAGGATGCACCAATGCATTGGTACTTGATGACATTTGTTTCGATGACGGCTATCGGCATATTTGTTGTCGAGTAGTGAGTGTTCTGTCCCTAGAAACCCTTGCTCAGATCTCATTGGGATGGTGTGTTTAACTCTATCTTCTGTAGCTACCCGATTCATCTGCCCTGGTATGGTCTCCTGCTGGCCTTAGGAATCTGCAGCATTCTATTCATCCCCATTGGGATTGTCATGGCGGTTACCAACCAACATACCAGCATCTATCTGATCTGCCAGCTCGTCTGTGGAGCCGTATTTCCAGGCCGGCCAGTGGCAAACATGGTGTTCGTCACCTATGGTTACATTTCATCCTCACAAGGCATCAAATTTGCGGCGGATCTGAAGCTCGGTCACTACATGAAGATCCCGCCTCGGATCCTCTTCATGGTGCAGATGGTGGCAACGGTCGTGTCATCCCTGACGCAGATAGCCGTCCTCAACTGGATGTTCCGCAACATCCCAGGTATCTGTACGCCCGAGGCCATCAACGGGTTCACGTGTCCAATCGCCCGGGTGCACTTCAATGGCTCCATCTTGTGGGGCGTGGTAGGACCGTCCGAATTCTTTGGTCGTGGTGCGACGTACAGACCACTGGTCTGGTGCTTCCTCGTCGGAGCGATAGCACCCATACCGCTGTGGTACATCAGCAAGGGCAAGAAGGATAGCATTATCCGCAAGATCAACTTGCCGGTCCTTTTTGGCTCATTGAGTTGGATTCCGCCCGCGACAGGCCTGAACTTTTCCGTGTGGGCACTCGTGTGCTACTTGTTCAACTCTCTGCTCAAGAATCGCGCCACGGCTTGGTGGGCCAAGTATAGCATGACGCTCAGCGCGGCGCTCGACTCGGCGCTCGCGTCAGGAATCGTCGTCGTTTTCTTCACCTTCATATACTCTGGGGTTATGGACGGGTTCAGCTGGTGGGGTACAGAGGTGTACAAGCAGGGATGCGATTGGCAAGCCTGTGCATACAACACCGTGCCTGAAGGTGGCCGCTTCGGGCCCGATACTTGGTGATATATATCGTGATCTTTTGGGTTGGGACAACAAAGAGTCTGACGAAAGGACCTTGCCCCCATGCTGGGCAGTAGGTCAGAATCTAGGTAGGGGTTCATGAAGAAGGGTTTGGGTTTCCGACATTGCAACAGCATGTTTTGCGAAGAAAGTTATGGTTGAATTTTGGCCCTTGGATGTAGCAGACTCGCAACAGTAAGAAGAACTTGTTCAAACAAGCATTTGCATATACACATACAGATAGATTTCAAGTGTTTTGAGGGTTATACTCAACAAATACAACGGATGAGTACAGCACTCGTACCTATTTTTTTTTTTTTTTTTTTTTTCATTACCAATGGTTTTGCTGTCCACTTGAGTTATTCCTTCTGATTTAAACGACATTTTACGTCAAGCGTCGCCTAGACAATATCTATATGGAGATAAGTCAGCGGGAGGGTTAGGATCAGGACAACCTGGCCGTGCACAATGCATTGCTACAAGATTAAACTAAATCCTGCATATATCGCAGGTGGCCATCAGTCTCAAGGTTCCCGGCTATGCTCCTCAATCCACTCTCCCAGCCACCTCCCCATTATCTCAAGCTCCTGGGCCACAACCAGGCTCTCCGAGGGCGTGTCGTCCACGATCAGGTCAGGCACGTGGATGCCGCCAGGGATCACAAACACGGGGGCCTTGTCGGTGGACCGGCGCGGGCCGCCCGGTCGAAACTTGGAGGTTACGGTGGCGCTGTTCCAGGGGTCGTCGCCGCCGTTGCAAAAGATGACGCGCTCAAAGTCGGCGTCCCAGCCGGCCGTCCACGCGTTCAGCATCGACTCGGTGAAGCCCCTCACCGAACCGCTGTTGAAGCCGCCCGTCGTAGGGAACATGAGGGCGCACTGCCGCGAGAAGTGCTCCGGGCGCATGTGCGATGACACGATATTGGTGCCGTCCGATTTTGGCGGGCCGACCTGCCACCAGCCGAAAGGGTTGTGCTGTCCATATCTTCCCCATGTTAGGATTTCTGGAGGGAGATTTCAAGGTTTCGATGGGAGGGAAAAGATTGCGGGCGGGCTAGCAACTTACGCATAGCATCCAGTCCCACTGTCTCCTGCCCGAGAGGTCCGTCGGTGTGTTGAATCCCCGCGCATTGCTGTGCGAGTCGCAGTTGAACTGCCGGCAAACCTCTCCTCGTGTGTCGTTCACGAACCTCGCATACAACGGCAGCGCCTTCTCCAGGCCAAGCCCCTTGTCGCTGGCCAGGTCGACGTTCACGATCCTCCCGTCGTCTGACTGCATATAGTCGCAAAAGGCAAAGACGGCACTGTGATCCCCCTGCCACTTCCAGATGGGCGTGGTGATCTGCTCGGCAAAATCGTCGTGGCGGAGGTGCTCGAGCCCAAACATGCGCTTTAGCAGCCGCGCGGCCGTCGAGTTGCCCGAGTCGAGCACGCGGTCGACGTGGGCCACGACGGCGCGGACGTCGGCGCTGCAGTTGCGCGGAAGGGCCGCCTCGATGGGCGCAAAGTAGGTGTGGAAGTCGTGCACGGCCTCGATGACGGCAGACGTGGCGTGGTATGCCCAAAACACGCCAGGGCTGAGCTTTTGCGTCCAAGCCGCGAGGGCGCCGGAGTACGAGCCGCCGATCAGTACCCAGGGTGCCTTGTCCGCGTTGGCACCGCCGTTGCCAGACTTGTCGAAGCTCAGCTGCACCGTCTTGGCGAAGTGCGTCATGTCCATGATGCTTTGGGGCACGTCCAGGTACTGGAGAGTTTCGGCCGTCAGGATGTCGACGGGGATGCTCTTGCCCCAGTAGCGGTCTATTGGCGGTGCAGAGAAACGGACAAGGTTAGCGGCTAAAGGGCCATGATGTTGTCTGGTCATTGCAGACCGGGCACCCACGTTCTATTACTATGACAGCCCCCTGAAAGGTATCGGCGTATAGCCCAGGAAGTGTACGATTGTCGAGATATCCAACATAGCCGTCTGCAGAATCCTCGCCAGGGTTAAAGAGGAAAACAGGCGAGCCAGGACCGGCCCAGCTCGAGGCATCCCAGAAATACCGCTGCTTGAAGGTACCCTTGGAGGGGTTATGATGATCAAGGAGCTGATCGAACGTGCCACTGCCGACCAGCTCCAGGTGAGGATGCACTACCGCCTTGATTCCACTCCCCATCTTTGCAAAACCGCCACGGTTTGTAAGGTGATGTCTTGGTTCCAGCCATGCTGCGGATGAAGTTGGCACCGGGCCAAGGAGCAGATGGGCTGTTGCAAGCAATATTGTTGTAAGCGGCCTCATGTTGGCACAGTAATGCCCAAGAACCGAAGATGGGAGATTAAACAACTGTAGTCAAGTGGAATTCTTGATCAATCTTGGAAGTAAGGGGCCAGCCCAAGAAACAAAACAAGGAACAGATGATAGAGAGAGAAGTTGCACGATGTTAACCAATCATCGCGTGAGTGAAATGGGTGTAGAACGAGAAACGGACTTCAAGTCAGTGATAATGTGGGAAATGGAGCATGAAAAACCGTGGTGTTGCCGATACTGTCTTTTTTGTTCAACTTCCAATACCATTTTTGTCACTTTGGCTTCGCTAAAAGCCAGCCATGTCCCACGCAAGAACAGAGGGCGTTGTGGAAGCATTTTGGGGAGGTTGAACAAAGGGAAGTGCACAATAGGAGGACAATAGACACAATAGACACAATAGGAGTGGACCTCCAGCTGCAGTCTACAGTAGTATAGATCGTTCTCGTCCCATTCAGCCCCCATTGAGGCTCTCCGGAGCAGCATGGAACCCGACCTGCAGAAGCGAGAACATAACAAAACAGGAAAGATCTGTTCCGGTAGTCTGGGGGAATTTCTGGCCTACTATGAACGTTCAAAACGTCCCTTTGGCGGTCAAAGTTTGAGGCCGTCTGTCTGAGGTCTTTCCTTTGTGCTCTCGCTTAATTAGCCGCCAGCGCTATTTGAGAGAGACTGTGGGAGGGTCAAGAGACAGGGTGCAAGTTCCACGTGAGCTACGATTTTCCAACCCCTGCCGCCCAGAGGCCCGCAATTTGTGGTACCAACGCCCTTCTGCACGCCCTTCGTTTCTGGCAAGGGTTTTTCAGCTTCCTTCCTCAAGCGCTCGGCAGAATATGGAACCGGAAAGGACGCAAGCAGGTGCGCCATATTTCCATCACCACCGTCTCTGTGATACGGCAGCAAATGATTTATTCGTCGGTGGTACAGAAGCTCCGGAGGATCTTTGGGAAGCAAAACATCTGGCCAGCTAGCGGTTGATACGCTAGGGAATATTTCTAGCCGCGGTCAGTCGAACGGAAATGTTTCTTCCATCTCGGCGAAAGGGCGCGTAGTAAATCTCATCTTGCTATCTATTTCTTTTGTCCCCTCGTAGAGACACTTTTGTTCGTGGCACCTGATCATCATGCATTGATTTTCACTCAATTCTAGTGGCTTTATATGGCACACCTTGAGTCTAGCTGGAGCGAATCGAAGAATGATCAAGTGGCAACGCTTCCAGGTTCAAAAAAACTTCCGAACCTGCAAGGCAAGGAAGAAAGGCTTTGGCGGCTCCGAGGGTGGGTGGATACACTATTACATCCCGGGGCACCTCCCATATTTGTCTTGATAAATACTTCAGAATTGTCTTTCGGCCGCAGGACCCATAATGGTCCAAGTCTAGTGTAGACTACTGTCCGTTATATAAACGCCCGCCCGTTGCGTCTTCCTAGCATCAGAAGCATCACCAACAACAACCAACCTTGGCCGCCTCACTCATCCCTGTCGCACCCCATATACCAGAAATGTCCCCCGCAGAGCACCTTCCGCCCAAGGCCTACTTAGTCCCATGCGACTTCACCTCCGCCGCACATACGGGACTGCTTTATAACCAGCGAGTGACCTGCGGCTGGGCAGAGGGGGGCATCGAGACGTGGAAAACCCTCTCTGCCCAGGGAAATTTGGTCATGTACTGGCTTGTACTAGACGACGGCCTACCCGAGAAAGATGACCTGATCAAAACCCACTGTGAGCGATACCCGAATGTGAGTAAACATAGCCCTTGGATCATGCCTCCGTGTATAGTTGCGAAGGCTCATTTGCTTCTAACACGGGACGGACCCAAAGCAAGCAACTCCAGTTCAGGACACAGCCGCTCAGATATGGGGTCAACAGCGCAAGCCCTCCAACGCCAGCTTCATTCCCATTGGCCACATCGGCCTCGGTAGGCTTCAGCCTGAAAGTGAGTACGTGCTCACGATGAAGCAAGTCCAACCGCCTCCAGGCCCAACCGACGTCATAACCTGGATCGGTCCCTTGTACATATCTTGGGCCATGCAGAGGCTAGGAATCGGCAATCTTGCCATGACCGAAACTGAGCGACTGGCGGCTTCGCCGCCCGTCAACGGGACCATCGTCGCCCTGGATGCAATTGCGCCCGATCACGCGCTGGCCCCGGCGCTGCTGAGGACCTATTACACCCATTTGGGAATCCCCCTACCAGTTGTGAGTTTTTGAGAAGGAGAAAAAAAAAAGTCTCACCTTCCCAAAATTAAAACACGTTCTGGGATATATATCCACGGGTTTCTCCTGAAATGGCAACATACTGACTCTTGGGTTCGGCGGGGGCGCAGAGATCGAACCATGACTGGTATCTCAGTAAGGGTTACAGGCCGTACCACCGCAAAACTGCCTATCCTTGGACCGACACTGTAACTGGCGAGGTCAACATGTTGGATACTGTATATATGCAGAAAAGGCTTTGAGAGGTCTGCACCGGGTGTAATACAGAGCCTAGTCTAGTTATACATCTAGTTGGCAGTTTCAACAACAAATTCCGGGCTCATCTGCTGTTCCAATTACAGGGGGGCTTGTTAATAGTTGAATCGAGCTAGCCGGTTAAACAAGCACTCAGTTCCATCGTCCCGACCATTTCAAGCCAGCCCGTATATATTGTTGTTCGAAATGGTCAGTCTCATGTAAAAAGACAATCAATCCACAACGTCAACATTTTGAGACAGTCATTGATAGGCAGGAAAGAGGAGACCAGCAAAGGTTCCTAGATAGATAGAGTAGCCTGGTGACAATGTATGCAGGAAAAGGAGCCCAAGTACACACATGAAGATTAAACGTTGAATGGGTACTGTCTAATTAAAATGACTCCTGTGCGATGAATCAACTAAACATATCCCTGAATCACTCTAGGGCTTAACTGCTCTTGCTCGGGGATGTTCATTTTGTTTGCACACAAAAACCGAGGTTCGAGCGGAATGCAACAGATCGTGGACCCCAGATCAAGTCCATGTGTATCCATAGCCTTGCCACTTGGTCGACACAAGGCACATTAGCCGCAGCAGAAGCGAAGAAAAGACCTAAGGGCTTTGGGGTAATCCGGGTTCGGGAAGAACTGCTCGGGGTCGTGGTGCGGCGACGCTATATACCATCCCTTAATCTTCTTCCAAGGTATGGGATTTTTGGCTGCCATATCCTTCGCTGAATAGTCAATGGGATCATTGATTGTCGTACCGCGAGCTATTGCTGTTTGTTGCATATAGTCGTAGAGCCGATCCATGACTTTGTTATCTCTCTTGTCGATACCATAAACGTAATACGTGCTACCTGGATGTTGTTCTTTATAATATCGGACAAGTTTGCTAGTGGAAAAGTGCAGCCTAATCTCTATGTCTCCCCTTGGGTCGGAGGAAACAGCCTTAGGGGTTAAGCCACCATGGATATTCAGATCATCTGGACGAAGATCAGTACCAAGTCCGAAGATCCAAGACGAATCGGTTGCCGTAACGTTATTTAAGAATGAAAAGGCCAAAAGAGAGCCAAAGACGAAAGGGTCTCTAAGCATCTCAAAAAGATTCAGCTGCTAAGAAATGATAAAGCGGTGCGATGAATGCTGAATTTGCAAATGTGTGGTGATTAAGAAAACAAGAATACATGTTATTAGTGAAGAGAATTTCAGTTTGTTTATCAAGTTTCCAACTATTTCTGATTTAGCATATTTTTTCCAACCGAATGACAAAGGTAGAGCAAGTCCTAATGTTGTAAATTCGGAATCTTCGGCTTTTTGTCCATTTGTTAATTTCATTATATATTACTATTATTATGTTCCCTTCATTATATCCCCTTCATTATGCCTATCCTTTCCAGTTACTCCGCGAAATACACCGGCATCGCCGACACCAGGTGCTTTGAGGTCGAAAATAATAAATAAAATTCAATGCAATATGTGAAATGATGCCTGTGCAACTTGCCAAGGCGTTGATTAACCTGCTCGTGGCAAAGACGCGACGGCATTTGCGCTTTGCTTACGTTCACCCCCCGAATCGTCATGTCGTCTGGAGATGGGAAGAACTGCACGATGTGGGGGCAAAATGTGCGTACCTCTCTAGACTACTGTAGGTGTAGTAAATAGGTAAGTACTACCGATGACAAGCTTTCAGACGCCAGATTTACAAAGAAGAATTGTGGCAACCCCCTGTGCCTTGGCAGACTCAGATTCGTTTCGTGGCGCCGACTACGCATGCGCAAGGTAGTTATGAACCGCAGTCTAAAAGCAGCTTTGTTATTCTCTCCCGTCACTCAAACCGACTATCATCTCATCTCACAGGGCCCCTTACATTGTGGTTTCAATTTTCAATTGGCCTGCCGGTGGGTTGTTCTTGTTTGCCTGGGGGTGGGTGGCGCGGGGAATTCCCCCGAACCACTTGACAAAACCAATGACGTCGCTGCTGCTTCGTCCAGAACCAGAGGCCTCACGCCTTTCGCTCCACATAACGGCCGTCTTTAAGCGCCCGGGGGCCGCCAGCTTCGCGACCAAAATATGCTGTTGGCAGTACGAGTTATGTCTTTTGTCCTATATTTGGCATACAAATCCATAATATTTTAAATTTGACCGGGTCTCAGTGGATGGGTTGCTTCTTTGTCTGCCCTTCTCGTACTGCACAAGTCTAGGATCGCTTTGATCGCTTTGACCGATCAAACTTGCGACATTCTTGAGCCCCTCCCCTCTTTCTTTTTATCCCCCCTCTCAATTTGGCGCACGACCGGGAGGTCCCCCTACTACTCACATCACTACCACCTGTGCAACGCTCCACCAAACCTTGGTTTACTCAGACCAGGTATAGGCGCAGGCAGGCAGACAACCAAACACCACGAGTCGAGTGACCAGCGCTAGCAGCAAGCACCAAACAGATCATCTTGACCTAGCTTTGGCTGTAGATCATAATGGCGTCAAACGTAAGTGCAGCCATCGACATGTTGTGCCAGCAATCTAGTTACATCATGCCTGCCAGCAAACTCATATACTTACGTTACTGGCACCATCCCAGGAGCCAAAGCTACTGTACGCCATAGATGGCATCTCGGCGTACCACATCACAAATGGGAGCGAGGAGACCCTCACGCCTGCCGGGCCACAGACCCTTTCCCTCCTTATGGTTCCGACCTCGTCCCCGTTCGCCGATCGTTCCGTTGATCCCAAGTCCGGCAAATCTGAAGAGGACTTTTACCTGCACCTCCACCTACCACCTGAGCTGGACCTCCCCCTGCCTGCGACTACTCAGATATATCACCAACCTCCCCGAAGCTACCTCATTCCACGCTGGGATCTTGGGCGTGACAGCGGTGCCTTTACCCGCATAGAGTTTCCCGAGCTCGGGAGCCGGGAGCACATACAGGAGGATGTAGACACGTTCGAGACAATATTGGCACAATGCACAGCCTTCCTGGAGAGGGCGCCACCGCCCAAGCTGGGCGTATCTTCTTCTTCCAAGGGTGAAAAGTCTGGCTTTGGTAATGAGAAGGCAGGCCCCAGGTCTATGGAAACCGGTGTGGCAGGGCCCTCTTCCAAGTCCAAGGCTACCCTTTCTCAGGACCCGCCCCCATACAACCCGAACGACTTCCAGCCAGGGGAGGCATACGCACGCGGCAGCCATAGCAAGCAGCAAACGGGCCAGATTGTCCTTATTGATGAGGAGGATGGCAGTGTCATAGGAGAGCTGGGGGAGGGAATGACAGTCATTGAGCATCAGGCTCTGAAGCCGGGCTCCAAAGGTGAGAAACACTTGCCGAGCTTTTCATGNNGGATTCATGCTAACAGGAGTGTTATTTTGCCATTGCGGTAGAGCCCGTCGAGATCACACTTCCAACCGATTCAACCCAGAACATATCTGTTGCCCCGGCTTCCAAGGAGTCTGTCGAGATGCTCATGCATCCTGCTTACCAAAAATCCTTCCTGGTATCCAATGCATCCATGGCTTCCCGGTTCATCGTCGGCACCTCAGACAAGGTATCAAGTCTGCTGCAGTCGGGAGCGACTGCCATCACCGCCAAGAGCAAGCCGGCCGGTAAGCCCATGACATTCAAGCCAGCGACCCACGACCGAATCCGGCGCATCAATACTTTCACGGGAGGAGCAGTTGGCCTCTCCGCCAAGACGGTAGGGCAAATCGGCAAGGTCGCACAAAACGTGGGTGCAACCCTCGCGCGCAAGGGACACAAGGGTGGCGGTAAGGGCTTTGACAAGGACGGTAACCCCATCGATGGCTACAAGCCTGGCTTGTTGAACAAGAGCTTGATGGCATTCTCGACCGTGGCCGATGGCATCGAGCAGGCGGGCAAGACGCTGCTGACGTCGACCTCGAATGCCGCCACGACCGTGGTAGAACACAAGTGGGGTCCCGAGGCCGGCGAGGTGTCGCGTAACCTTGGCTCCGGTGTCAAGAACGTAGGTCTGGTCTACATCGATGTCACCGGAGTGTCGAGGCGTGCCCTTGTGAAGAACGTGGCCAAGGGCATGATCGTGGGTAAAGCACCAAATGGAAGTGACGTTGTGGTAGGTGCTGGAGATGGCGGTGTGGTCCCAGTGCCACCCGAGAAGAGACTCAAGGAGGGCGAGGGGAAAGGTAGCTCTAGTTCGGCAAGCTCAATCAAGGGCTATTCGGATGATAAGAAGGGGGCTATTGAGTACAAGTGAGCGAGCTCAGCGAGCTCATTCGACTCATCATGGCGGAAAATAGCCCAGGTTTAGGCTTTTTTTTCACTCGTCGCGCGTTGTCATGGCTTTGTGCAATTTGGGAATATGGACCAGCATTCTGGCAGCGATGGAATATGTTATTTATGATGGGATTCTGGATCTGATGATTTGTAGGTATTACAGAATTTGATATCAGAGATGCAGTAATTAATGAGCAAGATGAACGCTGGTGGCGTTGAATCATTAATTTGCTGTACGCTTTTACTATGCAAACACATACAAAACAAATAATCCTGGTTGCGTGTGATGATTAGCATGAGATTCCTATTGGCAAGTACGATACAATGATGTTACATCTTATGGTCGCTGGAACAGGCTTTCCAGCCCCTTCGGTGGGTTACCTTCCGCGAGGTACCGTGAACATAACATATTTGCGGTTATCCGCCCATACAAAAAAAAAAAAAAAGATGCATGCGACAGTTGTTTTCCCATCATCATCGTAGATCGTTCTTCTGACCATTATATACGGTGCCCAGCTTGCTGTGTGATTTTTGTTTCCTGTATCGACACTCTAGCCCAACCCAAGGCTCCAGCTCAGACAGAAACCGTTGGAACGAAAAACCACCGCCTTGGCGCTCCAAAAGCATTCTCATGTGTCGATATGAGCTGCTTGGCAGTGCAATCATCATTCTCTCTGAGATGAAACTTTGTCTTGGAGGTTCGGATGCACAAGCAATTGAGAGTCGGTACGAAAGAAACAATTGATTTTTATCTTTATGGCTCCATTTCTTGTCGCCACTCCCCACACCTTCTCGATTAAAGCGGCATCTCCGCGTCGTGCACCCGCACTGACATCAGCATCGCGTCGCGCCTAACCCGGAATAGTAGCAGTGGCAGCACCGACAACGGCGACGGTCGCAAACTCACCCCGCGACAATGCTCCATGAAGTCCTCCTCTCCCTCGCCGGCCATCCGTCCCCGCTCCTGCGGTCCGATCCCTCAGCCGCCAATGCGGATAAGCACCCCGCCGCAGGCGATGCGACGACCACCTCCGCTGTCTTCACGCCGCCAGAGCGGGAGCTCCTAGCATCCGTGTCGCACCTCAGCGGCCTGCACATCAAGCTGCGGAGCCACACGGCCCAGATTGCCGTTTCGCACCCTTCGACCATATGCCGTGCCGTTGCCGCCTCGATCAGCTCTGTCCATCTCGCCGCATTCCAGCGCAAGGTCCTCGAGGTTGAGGATTCAGTGCTGCGGCGAGATGCCTCGCTCGTCGGGGCTTACAACATCGTGCCTTTGACCGCCGTGGTCGGTGAATTCTCGGACTGGACGAGACGCATGGAGTGGCTGTGGGAGATTGTCAAGTTTATGCTCTCGGCAAGCACGGAAACAAAGGTTGGAAAGCAGCGTGGCGCGGCGGCAGGGACCGCAGCATCCCCCGTGCCATCTCCATGTACCGGCGCCAGCATCATGGACAAGCTGCGTGGTGAGCTGCAGACTGGCTACTTGGACATCGAGACCACCGCCGCGAGCTTGGTAGCGGTTGCTGAGACCGCCTGGCTGAAGCAGGTCTCCGCATGGATTTTGTACGGTCGGCTTCCAACCTTTGGCAGTGGGGATTTCTTTGTGCAGAGGGCCTCGGAGGAAAGCGAAGAGGTTAGTCAATATTTGGTTGATGTGCCTGGCATGAAGATATATCTTTTGGATTCTAAAAGAAGAAATATCAATGTTACAGGACTTCGTTTGCGAACACTCCTTACTCCCCTCGTTTGTCACGCCATCAACTGCATCCTCGATGCTATTTATTGGCCTATCGTTGAATCAGATTCGGGCAAAAAGAATGGATTCCTCTGGTCTAAGCTTGCACGACACTCATCAACTGTCATCGCAGCTTTCCGAACTCTCCAAACTCCAATTTCCTCTAGACAGTGCTGCTCTTTCACGGACCATCACTGGCATAAGACTGTTTCTGTCCAAGAATATTCTCCTAAAATTCCTGCCACTGGCCAAAGTTCTTGAGATCCTACAGCTGCTGAGAGACTTCTTCCTGCTCGCCCGAGGCGAGTTTGCCATGGCCTTGTCACAGCAAGCGGACGAGAAGTTGCGCAGCCGATGGCGCAAAACAGACAACCTCAACCATGCTTATGGAAAGCAGGATGGCCTAGGAAACGCTATGCTCAAAGAGGGCGAGGTAATGCAGATACTTGCGCGCACGTGGACGGCTTTGGGTTCCTTGCAGGGCCAGCACGCCGAAGAAGACGAGGGGCTTGAGTTGGCAAGGGACATCATGCGCCTCACGCTGGCAAAAACGAGGCCATCGACACCAGCTACACCCCATGCCACACCAGCCGCGACTGAATATCCCTACGGAATATCCAGTACACCTTTTCGCAACCTCCTTCTCTCCGTGCCAGCCGTGCTCACATTACACATCCCCTCTCCTCTCGATCTTTTTCTGAGCCAATCAGACCTCCAAACTTATACCCTGATCAACTCTTATCTCCTCTCGATACGGCGAGCACATCTGAGGCTCACGGATCTGTGGAAGATCTCGGCCCTCAGGAGACATTGGCCACCGCCCCCGCGGCCACCCCAGGCAAGCAGAGGCGCTGGTCGCGCGAGAACGCAGCTACTCCGGACTCGACACAACGAGCGGTCGAATGCGTTGCGCAGCGCATGGGCCAACACCAGCGCTGCCATATTCTTCTTGGCTGAAACAGAGGCGTACCTGCAGACTGAGGTGGTGGCAGGGCTGTGGGAGGGTTTCCAAAACTGGCTGCTCACTGGCAGCGACAGAGTGCATCAGGACGATGGCAAAGTTGGTAGGCACAACCGGCAACCTTCGCTCAAAAGCTCAGCCCAAGACGAAATGGACGTGGATGCCGACGAGCAGCAAGAAGATGATATCTGGCTCGCTTCTGCATCGGACGAAAATAACGCGGCGACAGGTGACATACCGCAGCGCCGACCACACGACCCGCAGACTTTGGCCACCGCACACCGACTGTACCTGCGAATCCTGGCCAGGCGCATCCTCCTGGTAAACCAGTCCTTCACAGACGTGCTATACGAGCTCCTAGTCAACGTCGACCACCTCGTTGCGCTGGTCCACCGCCTGAACGGGGTGTGGACGTCTGTGGACCTCGAGGTGGACTCTGGCGTGGTCGATGCATTCGTCGATCTCGAACGTGAAGAAGCAGACATCCGCAACGAGATCATTGCCGTTGAGGGGCGCGTCAGGACCGGCGTCGAGGCATGCATCGGGGAGTTGAGGGACGCAGAGGCTCTCCACGACGGTGACGGCGACGTCGATGACGTGGCACTCATGGAGCTGGGGGAGTACGTCCCGCGCCGGGTCGGCGGGGTGGACAGGCTGTTGATGAAGCTTGATTTTGGCACATGGTTCCGGACCGGACGTGATGTCGCTCAGGCTTCTGACGAAGACGAAGAGATGGAATCATAAAGGGGCTTTTCTTATTGCTGGAGCTATGAAATCGTGGTAGGTCGAAAGCTTCTGATGCCAAGACACATGATTTTACAGGGATTGGGATTGAGTCTGGACAATGTTCAGTGGGAATCAAACGCCTATATTATGCTATTCGCTGGGACATGTCGTTACGAGATAATGAAAGGGGAAAGAAAACAAAAAGAAGAAAAAAAAATACTACTTATGCGAGTAAACCCCTGGGAGCTAGCAAGATCCATGTCAGGATTGTCCCGATAGTCCCGTTCACGGCCAATGTTAAGACAGAAATTGACTGTGCGACAAGACTAAAAATCGTGCCACTGTTCGATGTGTCGCCGCCGCATAGAAACGATACTGTGACGTCCAAGTTGGGACGAATCTGAAGGTTGACCACTCCAAAACCCCACCTCGATTCCGTGGGGGGATCAGGGGGCCAGAAAGTCTGTGATGGAGCCGGGAACTAGTTGGGGATCGGTCACTCTGCCTAACGTCGCAACTAAAGTTTTGAAATGTAGCACAATACGGTCAGCCGCCAAGAGTCTTTGTAACAGTTTTTTTTTTTTTTTTTTTTTTTTTTTTTTTTTTTTTGCATATATATAGCCCAAATCGGGAAGAAGGGATGGAAGGGTAACAAGAAGAAAGAAAAAAAATAACGAACCAGGGTTGCGACCAGAAGGGTCCAAGAGATAGACCCAATCACGTCTGATCTCCCAGTACTCTACCGTGATGACGGGCGGCGACCAGACCTGCGAGTGGTTGGCCCTGAACCAGTCGAGCTTGTGGAGCAGGCGTTTGTACCAGTAGCGCTCGCCGCTTTCAATGTCCCAGAGGCGGAGGTTGTGGGTCTGGAACAGCTTGAGGATGACGCGGAGGGACAGCAGCCTGCTCGAGGCGGCGAGCACGTCGAGCAGGTCCTCGGCCAGGCCCGTCCAGATCCAGGCGCTGCCGTGGCGGCCGCGGCCGAGGTCGATGCGCAGGTCGATGTGTCGCAGGTTCTGCAGCGTCGCGCGCCCGATGAAGCTGGACACGCGCATCGGGCCGGCCGCGCCGGGGACCCAGGGCGGAATGCGGTCGACGGTCAGGGTGCGCGTCCGGAAGATGGATAGGCACTCGTCCGTGATGGCGCGTGACACGAGGAGGATGCTTGGTGTCCTCAGGTTGGCCCTGTACGTGGGGAAGGGCTCGTCATTTCGTCGGTCCGTCTTGTCGTCGCTGCTGCTACCACTGACGCCGCATCTCCGCTGCGATTGGCGAGAAAGGTATGCCCGTATCTGTTTGTAGTACTCGGCATACAGCTCGTGCGAGGTCGGCAGCTGGATCATGTACTCGTAGATCTGGTTGCGAAGCTCAGAGGGAAAATTGAACCAGGAATTCGGCGCATCCCATCTGGAGCGGTGAGAAATGCTTCCTGATGCCGCATCGTCCAAGACCATTTGATGCTCCGAGTCCTCCCAGTCCGTCTGTCGCTGGACTGAACCAGGGCCTCTAGTCAGGCTCTCGGTAACTGCTTGGTTTGCGCATCCTGGTGCACCCAGGATCCGGACCAAAGGGAAGCGAGGCAGGTTGGTGATGGCAGGATGGGTATGCTGTCGGCGGCATTCTTTGCGCACTCGAGACACCGTATGGAGAGCACCCGAGGTCGCAATCCGGGATCCTACGGCCGGCAAATGACGGAGGTGTGGCTGATGACTACGGCCTGCGCTGCAGTGCCGATCGAGGCTGGTATCATTGGTACGTGGGATGGCGGGAGGCCCAGGGGTGACTTTGGAAGCAGATATGTCCACGTCTGGTGAAGTCAAGGTTGAAAAGTTGGCTGGTGTGTATATTTCTAAGCTTTCATCTTGGCAGATTAGATCGCTGTCGCTGGTGGAACGATGGTCATCTTGTGAAGGAACCCAAGGGGGGTGTATCGCCGACATATCCCCTCATTGGGTTTTCTGTGGCGGGCTGCTTCGAGGAAGGGCAGCGCGACCCCAGGATAGCACCTGCAGTAACAAATTTGTAAAAATTTCTTTCTTTTTGGTGCAGAGTACCTGTAGCTAGAAGAGCCAGGACATATGCATCAACGACGTGGCATTTGTGCGGTTGGAATTATGATGTTTTTCTGCGAGCAAGCTAGGTAAGGTAATGCAGGGAAGGTACCTCGGTCTAGGAAGTTATTTGTTTTGGGTGTGATGGGTTGGGTTATCTGTCGTGGGTGCCACCTCTGACAGAACGCACACCAAAGCCGAGAATAATAACAGGATCTACGGTTAACAGCTTTGCCGAGAGCTGGATTGTGGGCTTGCAAAGTACGTCGCAAAAAGTGAAAAGAAGCAAAGGGCATGCCCTGGTGATACTAAGCCTTGGTGTCTAGACCTACGTAGAACGAATCCATGCATCCCCAAAACAAGATCTAAGGACTGGTGGCATATTTTGTATCCAAACGAAACCTGGTTAAATTGTAAGTAAGGCGAACATGAACGCTGTTTGCTATACCTATAAAGCATCTTCGCAGTAGTACAATCAAGATGATCAGCATGTGGGGCTGGCTGGCTGGCTGGCTGCTGGATACCTGATGCGCACATCGTGGAGCGAGATGCAAACATGCAATCATCCAGAAAGCAAGCACCCGCGCAGACCTCTCAAACGCGCGTGGGACAAACATGACCTTGCCGCATTGTTATTGGCGCTGACATTCTGCGCAGGCCGCCCCCCTCTGTCTCGTTTATCAATCCCACCCTTAAGGGCTCTTGCTCCTGGGAACACAAGCACGAGCCAATCTTAAACTGGTGACTGAAGCCCCAGGTATGGCATTTAGACGAATCCTGCAATAGGAAGTTGACCCGGCCTGCGCTAAGGTCACATCAGGCAGCCAAGCAGCTCTATTTTGGCAAGCGAGTGGAGGGGAAGGAAAAAAAAAAGAAGAAGAATAAAAGAAAAGAAAAGATCAAAAAGCAAGAGAAGAACAGAGGACAGCATGACTATGATTGCACAAGCGTAAAAACAATTCACTCAGTGTGGAGACCAAGGCCTTTCGATTGAAGATCCATCTGTGTTGTCGGTTCTCACTGACATAAAGTCAGTCATAGGCTGGTGGCAATGCAAATTGGCTAGAAACATTTGTGGCCCTAGAAAATCTGGTTCCTGGCCATCATTTTGGTTTTCTCCCTTGGGATTAAACCCCCCCAGGAAATTAACCCATGTAAATCTGCGAACGTCTTGTAACGACCGGCATAAAAGGGGTGGCCTGATAGTCTGTCTGGCCCAATAGCTATCGAACACGGTGCCTTCGCAAGGAACCAATTTTCGCACGATGAGGCACCGTCGATGTTAAGGCGATAAGTAGACAAAACAAAACGGCCGCAGCAAGTACTTGCTTACATTTAGACTTCGGGTGGTAATCCAGTATTTTCTCTAGGCTCCCTCGAATGGTACCTCGAGCTATTCGATTTCAAACATCCCAAACAAGGTTGGGCTGAGGTGTGTTTTTCTGAGGGAGAGAGGCTAAATAGAGAGAGAGAAAGAGAGAGAGGGAGAGAGAGAGAGAGAGAGAGAGGGAATAAAAAAAAGTTTGGCGGTACCTGTGTCGTCGCATTTTTAGTGACTTTAGGTGTGGTTGCCCAGTTCTGGAGAAGCTGACGTACTAAGTAATACATAATATACGTAGTACGGAGAGTACTTTGTAGGTAATTCGATACCATATATTGATATGAACTATAACCAAGATATTTTGACTTGTGTTTGACTTGCAGAAACATTACTCGTTAGACCTTTGACTTTGTTCTTGTTATGTGATCCTTGTATATGACACCATATGGTCCCAGAAAACAGGCATCCATAGGAGAGTGCAGCTGGAGTTCAGTCAAACAAACGATGTACAAGTAATGTGAAATTTCAGGCTCGGCGGGCGGTGTTGAGCATGCATCCGATTTGATAACCCCCCCATAAAACCCTGGATCCAACAATAAGATTTATTTCCCGTTTATGAGAAAACCATTAGCTGTGTTTTTCGGTGGAAAACACGTTAATTGCCATGTTAACCTGGGTATCTTCGCCAATATGGAAAAGATGGAAAAATCCGATTGATTTATGAAGCTACTTTACCAGGAGGCATCTGCAACTGCAATTTTATGGTGGGTAGGCACCTCGGTACCCAACTGAGGTACCCAATGAGCCCCCCTTTTGGCCCATGCTAGCCGGCCATCCTTGGCTATTATGGTACAGCAGCGTACAGTAACTTACCTCTAGCTAGGTTGGGGACGAGGTGGCGCGTGCGTTTACACTTGCCTGTTTGCCCTCCCAGCACAGGGATACGAAAAAAAAAGCCCCTCCCGCTTGCCGCTGGATGAGTGAAAGATTGTCTGTCCGCACCACACGCACGCACGTCCACACCCACGCCCTTCCCTCTCCTCGCTGTACACCACCAGGCCTGGCAATCCACATGTTTTCCACTCCATACACCTCCTCCACATCCTTGTATCTACACGCCTCTGGTCGTCCGTCAACAGCGAGGGTCGAGACCCAAGGTTTGATCGATCGAGGTCATAGAGCGTTCCTTTGTTTGCATATTCTGGCGATTGATTGATTGATTGATTGATCCCGTCGCATTGTTTGCTTCTGCGAGCGAGCGGCCGCTCCCCATCATGTCGTCGAATGCTCATCCGGGGCTCACATACGGCGTGAACGGAGTCCGACGCGGCGGCTATCCACCACCACAATCCCACACCACAAACAAACCATCGCCATCGTCGCTGTCCCAGCATGCGTCGCCTTATCATTCCGTCTACTCGCAGCCTCCTCAGCAGAACGCGTATCCCCACAGCCTCTTCACGACCCCGACGCCCACCTCGCTCCCCAACATCCAAAATGCCGCCCGATCGCAGCAGCCCCAGGTTACCGCCCCTGTTGCGGTTCCTCGCCAGCGAGCCCCTCCACCGCGAGCCTTCCCACAGAATCAGTCCATGAACTACCTCGCCCAGGCTATGAACCAGCAGTCCATGGCCCAGCAATCCATGGGACATACGGTGCAACAAAATGACAACCATATTCTGTCGCGACAGCCTCAGGCTCAGCCGCCTCCGCAGCAACAGCAACCACCGCAACACCACCATCAGCAGCAACAGCAGCAGCAGCAGTTGCACCACACGCAACACCATCAATCTCATCAACACCAGCAGCAGCATCCACAACAGCATCCGCAACAGCATCCGCAACAGCATCCGCAACAGCATCCGCAGTCCCATCAGCATCAACACCAGCAGCAGTCACATCAGCAGTCTGCCCAGCAGCCTACTTTGCCGCAGCCCCCGACTCAGTCTCAAATTTCGCAGGTGCAGCAGATTCAGCAGCCTCAGCACACCCAACAGATACAGCATGCACAAAAGCAGGTACATCAATCGCAGCCAATGACGGCGGTGCACTCGTCTCAGGCACACCACCAGCAGCAACAGCTTCACCAGCCGGTGCTGCATCAGACACAGGCTCATAAGCCTCAAATACTCCAGCAAACAGCTCACCAGGCACAAGTTCATCAGCCACAAATACGGCAACCGCAAAATCACAAGCAGCATGCTCAGCAGACCCCGCAGCTACAACAACATGCCCAAACTGCACAGCAGCAGCAACAGCAGCAGCAGCAGCAGCAGCAGCAACAACAACAGCAGCCACAACAACCACAGCATACCCAACAACACGCCCAACTCCAGCAGCAGCATTCTCAACAACAGCAGCAGCAGCAACAACAACAACAGCAGCAGCAACAACAACAACAACATCAACAGCATCAGCAACAGCAGCAGCAGCAACAACAACAGCAACAGCACCAGCAGCAGCAGCATCAGCATCAGCAGCAGCATCAGCAACAACAACAAAATCAGCAGCAGCAACAACAACAGCAACAACATCACCAACAGCAGCAGCAGCAGCAGCAGCAACAACAACAACAACAACAAAAGCAGCAGCCACTGCTACCCCAAGTACACAAATCTCAAACGCCGCAGCCCCGCCAGGCCCAGCTTCACCAACCCGCGGTTCATCAACCTACCACTCAACAAGCGTCGGTCCAGGCCATACCGGCTCAAGCGACCCCACCACAGCCGTCTCCAGCTCTGATGAAGGTCGAGACTCCAGCCCAGACTGAGGAAGCCCATCACGATGACGAGATGGAGATAGATATCACTGGCGAAGACGACGAGGCAGACCAGTCGAAAGCGGAAGTCCCGTTTGTGCCGCGGGAACCTATGGGGCCACCTATGTCAGCACCGCCCGAGGGGGGGAGCTATCCGACACTTGATGCTGTGCACAAATTTGTTCTAGCATACTGTACTTCTGTTGGGTATGCCGTAGTAATCGGGAGGTCCAAGAAGACGGTCCCGGGGTTGAAGAAGGTCCTGTTCGTCTGCGATCGCGCTGGGAAGCCCCCTAAGAGGGTCAATCCGGAGCTTCGGAAGCGGAAAACCTCATCTCGCAAGTGCGACTGTCAGTTTGGCTTTTTTGCCATCGAGCAACGAACGCAGTGGATCGTGCGATATCGACCGAATGCACAACATCTCGAGCACAATCACGGACCGAGCGAGAGCCCGATGCTGCACCCCGCAGCAAGGAAGCTTGACAGCAAGATGGTCGCATCTGTCAAAGCCCTGAAAGACAATGGTATGGTCTCGAAAGCTCGCCGCCAATCACAAGTCGAGGCTCAAGGTACTGATACAGGGACATCAGGCGTGGGCGTGAGCCAAACCTTGGAAATACTCCAAACCGAGCACCCTCATGTTCCACTGTTGCCTCGGGATATTTACAACGCGCGTGCGGCTATCAGTCGCAATCCGGACAAGGTTGCTACCGAACTTGCCGAGAACAAGGCAGCAATCTACAAACAGCCAACACAGTCTGCTGATGAGCGAATAAGGGGTGATCTGCGCCGCGAACTTGCAAAGCTCAAGGAGGATTACAGCAAGCTCAAAACAGACAGCGACAAGGAAATCGAGGATCTGAAAAAGCAGGTGTCAGAGAAGGACAAGATGATCAAGAAGTTTGAAATGTTTATCGACCTATGCAACCAGCGTGTCATGGTCCAGCGCGAGCTTCTGAACGATGGCAATGAAGGGGGAAGCGCTGCCGTCAACAATTCTGTTTGAAATTGATTTCATTATGACTGCCTGAGTATTTTGTGTTTGGTAGCCTTTTTTTTTTCTTCTCTCTTTTCTTCTCCCCTTTTTTATCTCCTGTCCATTTGGCAGTTATGAAGCTAGGCGTCGGTGGAAATTTCATCTTGTTGTGACTTCAGGGTAGCAATAGTAGGTCGAGGTTGGTCCAGGATACCTAATCTACCAACATGACGGATGAGTTGTCCGTCAAAACAAGCCTTTCCTCTCAGTATTGAGTCAAGGATATTGATGATGTTAGTATGCCGATGGAGTATATGTCTTTTCCTTTCCTTCTTTCCTGGTGATGATAGTAGTCTCTAGTGTCATTACCAGTGACTTGACAATATTAGGTTTCCATCCACCTTGGTTGAGTCCACACAGGTCATGCTTCACGACGTACACAACAGAACCTTGTTCGTCCTGCATATTGTTCCTGCGCATGCTCTACACAGTAGATGCACTTCGTGATGAGTAGCTTGGTACCTCGACAGGTGCATACTAGACAGGCATTATATGGGAAAATAAGCTTTACAAACGAATAATTTACTGTAGCTAGGTACCTCAGCAACCTATCTTGTCTATCTAGACGTTTCTTCAGCCGACCCTTACCAACAGCTTCCACAATATAAATCCACCGATTCTTGACATAGATCGCATGTACTGTATACCGGAGTAAAATTGCAAATCAAATTACTAAAGTACTAATGGTTATTGCCTTGCCTGTAGCGGGTCTGACCCCAACAGACCTTTTTATGCAAGATCCGAACTGTCTGTTGCAGCCTTGTTAGACTGACAGGTGGAGGGGTGTGGTAGCAATCCGTGCGTCTGTGACACGATTCGCACATATCAGATTAGCACTTGCCAGAAATAAGGTACCCACTCACATGCCAACCGCCACGACGTGGCTTGCTACTGTAGTACATACACCTTCGCGATTTGTGACCAGGGGGGGCAAGCATCAAACCGCGTTGGAATTAATTACCGGGTCCGCAAAAGTGACGGGGACGTGGAGCCGCCCCGTTGGAATCAACACCTTACTTATGTCCACGACCCAGCATCAGCGCAGCATCTGCATCTACTCTTTTTGTACAAACAGGGGTTTTCTGTGACTGGGAGCAGCACTTTTGATGCTTCTTTCGTTCTATTCTGTCTTGTACACCAAACCTTCTCTCGGCACTTCCTGAATGATACCCGCCGCCAGACGCGATATTCCGACCTTCATTTCTGTTTTGTCGTTTGCTGAACATTGTTCGTTCTCGCCAGATCAGTTGCAACCACCTACCTACCAACCAACGACCCTTTTGAGCTTATCCGACTTTAATATCGACCTTCTTTGCCAACCGAGCATGCGAAACGCCGCCCCGCAACTCCCTTTCGATTCGTAAACACCTTTTCTGCAGCTGGTGTGCACCATGGAGGTGGTAGCATCACCTCCTACCGCGAGCCCAGGCACCAACGGGGTCGGGCCGCCGCCATTCGCATCGGTCGACCCCGAGAGGGTGATCGACTATCTGACAAACCTCCTCGAGATCGCCCTGGGAGCCACGCGCGAGGAGCTGCATGCCGAAGGCAGCTTTCTATCCGATAGCTTGCGTCAGGACGCTCTGAAAGCCAGCTCACGGTTTGCCAACGACAACCATGTTTCTCTCCTTATTCAGAAAGAGATAGCCGGTGGTGAAATCACAGAAGACGATGCGGGGGAACCGCGTATGTTTTTGGATTCTTCTCTTCATAGCTTGTCTCAAAGGTTGTGCACTCTCTAACTAGACCTGATTCACCCCAGAAACGCCCCGACATGTCTACAAGATCGTTCAGGAAATGTCAGACGCAGCCCACGTAGTTGGTTATTTGAACATCCTCAAGCGTCCACAACCACTCGACCCTAGCATTCCCCTCAGTGCACAGATACAGATGTTGAACCTGCCCGGACCGGCATATCTGGCAGCCACGACCAGCGAGCAAGGCTTGACAGCTTCGCCCTTTGAGATTCTTCAGCTCTACCTTCACAACGGCCTGGGCCCATACTTCGAAGCGAGCAGCAAGAGTCAAAAACACGCCAACAACAACACCAGGACCAGGGTCGATGCTGACGCCAAAACTGGTATACCTGTCACCAGAAAGCGCTGGACGGAGCTGGAGCTGAGCTTGTCGCACCTGCTGCAAAATGTCGAGATACCTGAGGTCATCCTCCCATTGCCACCTGCGGTTCAGTCGGTGCTGGAAGATGCGGCGTCGCGCAACATTAAGCCGTCCGTGAGCATGATATCAGAGACCCTTTTGCGCGACAGCCACTTTCTCAACTCCCTGCAGGCCACTGTGCAGACTTGGATCAAGTCCATCCAGACAATCACCAAAATGACGAGAGACCCAACCACGAGTACCGCCAACCAGGAAATCAACTTTTGGCTGTCCATGGAGACTGCTCTGGAACATATCGAGGGTCAGCTGCGTGGTGACGGAGTTATGATCACCCTGGATATTTTGAAGCAGGCCAAGCGATTCCAGGCCACGGTCAGCTTTTCGGCCGATACGGGTCTCAAGGAGGCCATGGAGAAGGTCCAGAAGTACAACTCTCTCATGCGCGACTTCCCCCTGGATGAGATGCTGTCTGCAACGTCCCTGGCAAAGGTTGAGGAAACGATCAACCAGATCTTCATCCATATCAACAGGAAGCTGAAGATTTCCCCATACCCCATTCGTAGAGCTCTCTTGCTTGTGGAGATGATTTCTGCGGATTTGGATGGGGTTCTGCACCGGCTGGTTTCCGGCACTGAACTTGCCGACGTTGACTACCAGCAGTTTGGCTCCATTATGAAGATGGCAGACGCCATATTTGCCACGTGGGATGTCAATGTCAAGGATTTCACCGGTGTTTGCCGTGATATCATGCGTCGCCGTAATGAGAAGTTTGTTCTACTCAAGGTCAACTCGAAGCATGCAGAGCTTCAGAGTCGCATGACTTACATCAAGAACTTCCGCGATAACCACGAACAACTCCAGCGGACTATCAGCAGCGTCTTGTCGCCCAAATCGGCCCCTGAAGGTCTTGCCGTTGCCGTCGTAGACCCTCATTCCCGTAACACTGATAATCTGGAGGAGCTGGGAGAGATGGACGCCATTCAAGAGGTCAAGGAAGCCTGGGAGTACCTGAGGAACGTTGACCTCTTGGACGTTTCAGAGGAAGGCACCAGAGCCTGGGCACGGGCGGAGGGCTTGTACAATGAGAAGACCCAACGAGTTGAGAACTCAATTATTGCTAGATTACGAGATCGACTGGCCACTGCCAAGAACGCCAACGAGATGTTCCGCGTTTTCTCAAAGTTTAACGCTCTCTTCGTCCGGCCCAAGATCCGTGGAGCCATCGCCGAATACCAAACACAGCTCATCGACAACGTCAAGCAGGCCATTGCCGGTCTTCACGAGCGCTTCAAGGTCCAGTATGCCCTTTCTGCGGCACATCCCATGGACTCGGTCCATGACATGCCTCCTGTTGCCGGGGCCATCATTTGGGCACGTCAAATTGAGCGGCAGCTCAACAACTACATGAAGAAAGTCGAAGATGTTCTCGGCGATGGCTGGAAGATGCATCACGAGGGAGGTCAGCTCGCCAATGAAAGCGATCTTTTCCGCAAGAAACTTGACACCACACTCATCTTTAACGATTGGCTTGCTGGCGTTTCCAAGAGAAAGCATGCTTCAGTTTCCGGTCTCCTCTTCAC
Organism: Pyricularia pennisetigena; assembly: GCF_004337985.1. Classification (NCBI taxonomy): domain Eukaryota; kingdom Fungi; phylum Ascomycota; class Sordariomycetes; order Magnaporthales; family Pyriculariaceae; genus Pyricularia; species Pyricularia pennisetigena. The sequence goes on from NC_043741.1 coordinate 3,514,236, forward strand.
CATCAACAAGATCCGATCCGCTAATAACGCTCTTGATCTCGCCGTCAACTTTGATCCGCAGGTCATCGTTCTCTTCAAAGAGACACGCAATCTCATTTGGTTGGGATTTTCTGTGCCCCATCACGTCGTTCATTGGGCAAAGGAGGCAAAACGGGTTTACCCATACGCTGTCAGCCTAATGGAAAGCGTCCGGACACTGGGCCAGACGATCCGGCAAATCACAGAGATGCCCGAGGTTTCTATGCTGCTGAACGGGCTTCGCAATGATGTGTATGCCTTAATCAATAAGGGATTGCCCCTCAAATGGGCTACTTTCGCCAGTTCCCATGAGCTCTTCTTCAACACGCCATCGCTCACCAACGGAGCCCCTGACCGGGTGGTTGCCAAGACCGAGAGCCCTCATGTCCAGTTCGTCCGAGAATTTGCCGCCAAGGTTTCGATGCTACAAACCAAGACAGCGACGCTTACTACTGTGCACCAGACGGTCCAGAAGGCTCTCTCTGAGTTGGCTACCTGTCCCTACGACGCCACGTCTTTTGACGAAAAGCTGCAAATCATCCAAAAGGGTGTCGACACCCTCAGCTTGGAGCAATACGTCAACCTGGGCTACTGGGTGAAGAAGCTGAATCGTCAAATTAAGTCGATTCTTCTTACACGTCTTCACCGCGCCATCCAAGTCTGGATCGAGGCTTTCGAGGATGACGTTCCTGAGGGAAGGAGGAAGACGGGGACAGAGGTCACCGACATGGCAACCGGCGTCCCATCTATGCGGAAGCTGGTGCACGAGGTCACGATGCGCAACCAAGTCATCTACCTTGATCCGCCCTTGGAGTTTGCTCGTGCAAGCTGGTATCTGCAGCTGCAAGAATGGCTGGGTGTGATTTGCCACCTGAAAAAGATCAGGGCCACCCGGTACAAGATGACCCTGGACACCACAGCCACCGAAGATCCTCGCTTTGACGACCTACCCAGCGAGTGCGCAAACCAGCTCTCACGAGTTCAGCTAACCGTTGAGAAGAAGCTGCAGGAAATCAGCAGCTACGTAGATGAATGGCTCCGGTTTCAGTCTCTTTGGGATCTGCAGTCGGAGCAGGTCTACGAGATACTCGGCGATCAACTCGACAAGTGGCTCCAGCTTCTTCAGGAGATCAGGAAGACACGCCAAACCTTTGACACAACCGAGGTCAGCCGCTCCTTTGGCCACATAACCATCCACTACGATCAGGTTCAGACCAAGGTCAATGGCAAATATGACCAATGGCAGTTGGACATTGTGAACAAGTTCGGCACGCGCCTCGGTGCTCGTCTCAGGGAAGTCCACAGCGAACTAGAAAAGGCTCGTAGTGACCTTGAAAGCCAAAGGCTGGAGGCTTCATCGACCGAGCAGGCTGTCCAGTTCATCACAGTCGTGCAGACCTGTGAGCGCAAGGTCAAGCAATGGGCTCCCGAGGTCGAGGTCTTTAGCCAAGGAGAGAACATGCTTCGTCGTCAACGCTATCAATTCCCCAACGACTGGCTTCACTCACAGCAGCTGGAGGGTCTCTGGGAGGCACTCAATGAGCTTCTCGCTCGTCGTTCCAAGGTTGTGCAGGAGCAGTCCGATGTCATGAAGGCAAAGATCATTGCAGAGGACCAGATAATCAGGGACAAGATTACCGAGGTCGCTAGCGAGTGGAACGACCAGAAGCCTGTTTCTGGCACGATTGCCCCGGAAGAGGCCTCCAAGACCTTGGCCGCATTCGAGACTCGTATCGTGAAGCTGCAGGACCAGTCTATCATGGTAGCCAAGGCCAAAGAAGCCCTTAACATTGAGACCTCGACCGACAACTCCCTTGATATGATCCTAGACGAAGTCAACGATTTCAAGTCGGTATGGGCTTCGTTGTCGCTCATCTGGAAGAGTCTCAATGAGCTTGGTGAGACCTTGTGGAACAGTGTCCAGCCCAGAAAGATTCGGTCTGCCATTGATGGTCTCATCAAGATGACCAAGGAAATGCCGAGCAGGATGCGACAATACGCCGCTTTTGAGCATATTCAGAATATTTTACGTACATACCTCAAGGCCAATAGTCTCTTGAGCGAATTGAAGTCTGAGGCAGTCCGGGACAGGCACTGGGTTAAAATCTACAAGCAAATCAAGCCCAGCAAGCGTTACTCTTCAGTCTCGATGACGCTCGCCGACGTCTGGGGTTTGAACCTTGTGGCCACCGAAACCATAATCAGGGATATTATCGCCCAGGCTCAGGGTGAGATGGCCCTGGAGGAGTTCCTCAAGCAGGTCAGGGAGACATGGTCGGGGTACAACCTCGAACTTGTAAACTATCAGAACAAATGCCGCCTTATCCGAGGCTGGGATGAACTGTTCGCCCAGTGCAGTGAGCATCTCAATTCACTCCAAGCCATGAAGCATTCGCCTTACTACAAAGAATTCGAGGAGGAGGCAAGCGCCTGGGAGGACAAACTCAACCGCGTACATGTGCTCTTCGATGTTTGGATTGACGTCCAAAGGCAGTGGGTCTACTTGGAAGGTGTGTTCACTGGCAACGCCGACATCAAGCATCTGTTGCCCATCGAGTCCTCCCGTTTCCAGAACATCAACAGCGAGTTCTCTGCTGTTATGAAGAAGGTCTACAAGCAACCTTATGTCCTGGACGTGCTCAACATCCCCAACGTCCAGAAATCACTGGAGCGTCTGGCCGACCTCTTGAACAAGATTCAGAAAGCGCTCGGAGAGTACCTGGAGAAGGAGCGTGTGTCGTTCCCCCGCTTCTACTTCGTGGGTGACGAGGACTTGCTTGAGATGATAGGCAACAGCAACGATACTCTCCGAATTGCCAAGCACTTCAAAAAGATGTTTGCTGGTCTCTCCGGCCTCGTAATGGATGACGAGGCCATAATCTCTGGCTTCACCTCGAAAGAGGGTGAGGTTGTCCGCCTGAAGAAGGAAATCTCAGTTCTCAAGACGCCGAGGATCAACGACTGGCTTGCCCTCCTGGAAAACGGAATGAAAGCCACACTGGCCGAACTGTTGGCCGAGGCCGTGGAGCAGTACACACCGATCTTTGCAAGCGAGCAAGTTGACAAGGCTGCTCTACAAGAATTCATGGAGGCTTATCCCAGCCAGATTGTGGTTCTGGCGACACAGGTGGTTTGGACCACGGTAGTGGATCAGTCTCTTACTGACGGAGGCAACAATCTGCAGTCCATTTATGATCGGGAGGTGCAGGTGCTGCGCCTGCTGGCAGACACGGTTTTGGGCGATCTGGATGTCCTTCTGAGGAAGAAATGCGAACAGCTCATTACCGAGTGCGTCCATCAGCGCGACACAATCGAGAAGCTGATCAAGCTCAACGCCAGCTCTCCCACACATTACCTCTGGCTGCTACAAATGCGCTATGTCTACATTCCTGAAGGAGACTTTATACAGCGCCTTCACATCAAGATGGCTAACGCCAAACTTGCCTATGGCTTTGAGTACCTGGGAGTACCAGAGAGGCTGGTACGGACGCCTCTCACCGACAGGTGTTTCCTCACTCTCACCCAGGCTCTCTGCCAGCGTCTTGGTGGATCTCCATATGGCCCTGCGGGAACTGGCAAAACGGAATCAGTCAAGGCCCTGGGAGTTCAGCTCGGAAGGTTCACGCTTGTCTTCTGCTGTGACGATACTTTTGACTTCCAGGCCATGGGCCGCATTTTCTTGGGGATCTGTCAGGTGGGCGCTTGGGGCTGCTTTGACGAGTTCAATCGTCTGGAGGAGAGAATTCTCTCTGCCGTGTCTCAGCAAATCCAGAATATTCAGTTGGGTCTGAAGCAGGGAGCCGAAGATGACAAGGCCCAGATCGAGCTCGTCGGTCGTCAGCTGCACGTCAATTCCAACACCGGTATCTTCATCACCATGAACCCCGGGTATGCCGGTCGATCCAACCTCCCGGACAATCTCAAAAAGTTGTTCCGAAACGTTGCCATGTCCAAGCCCGACAAGGAGCTTATCACCGAAGTCATGTTGTACTCGCAAGGTTTCAACCAAGCCAAACAAATCTCGAAGCAAACGGTGCCATTTTTCGACCAGTGTTCTGCGAAGCTGTCGAAACAACCGCACTATGACTTTGGACTACGTGCTTTGAAGAGTGTTCTAGTCAGTTCGGGTGGCCTCAAGCGTGCTAGACTCACAGAAAACGAAGGTGATATCGGCGCCGAGGAGCTGGTGGAGCCTGAGATTCTCGTCCAGTCGATCCGGGAGACTATCGCACCCAAACTGATCAAGAACGATGTCGAGATCATGATTGAAATCGAGAAATCCTGCTTCCCAGGCATTTCGTATGTTCCCGCGAACCTGCAGAAGCTGGAGGAAGCCATGCGCACCTTGGCCGAGGAGAGACATTTAGTGGTCAACGATACATGGATGACCAAGGTCCTGCAGCTGTATCAGATCCAAAAGATCCATCACGGTGTGATGATGGTCGGCAGCTCAGGATCCGGCAAGTCGGCTGCGTGGAAGCTCCTACTCGATGCTCTGCAAAAGGTGGAAGGCGTCGAGGGGGTTTCGCACATTATTGATTCGAAAGTCATGTCAAAGGAGGCCCTTTATGGCAATCTTGACTCGACCACTCGTGAATGGACGGATGGGTTGTTCACCAGCATATTGCGAAAGATTGTCGACAACTTACGTGGCGAGGACTCCAAGCGCCACTGGATCGTCTTTGACGGTGACGTTGACCCCGAGTGGGTTGAGAACTTGAACAGTGTGTTGGATGACAACAAGCTGCTCACCCTTCCAAACGGTGAACGTCTCAACTTGCCCGCAAACGTGCGCATCATGTTCGAGGTTGAAAACCTCAAATACGCGACCCTAGCCACTGTCTCTCGTTGCGGTATGGTCTGGTTCAGCGAGGACACTGTCACCCCAGGAATGCTGGTCGAGAACTACATCAATACGTTGCAAGCAGTAGCCTTTGAGGATCTGGATGAAGACGCAGTCGCTACTGGCCAAAACAGCGAGAAGGCGCTGGCTGTTCAGAAACAAGCTGCCGATATTCTCAACGCACACCTCACGACGGACAACTTTATCGACGAAGCGCTGAAGCAAGCCGAGGGCTTCAATCACATCATGGAGTTCACCGTCGCGCGCGTTATGAACACTCTGTTCTCGCTTTTGAACAAGGCTGTGAGGGACGTGGTTGAATACAACTCCCAACACACCGATTTCCCCATGGATCCCGAACAGGTGGAGAGCTATGTGTCCAAGAAGCTTCTCCTAGCACTGGTCTGGTCTCTCACCGGCGACTGTCCTCTCAATGACCGTAAGGCTTACGGCGATATCCTCGGAGGCCTTGCCACCTTTGGCAACCCCCCGCTGGATGGCACTAGCTCCCTTATCGACTTCAACGTATCCCTACCACGTGCCGAGTGGACTTCTTGGCAAACCGAGGTCCCCCAGATCGAGGTGAACACCCATTCCATTACACAAACTGATGTGGTTATCCCGACTCTCGACACAATCAGACACGAGGATGTTTTGTACTCGTGGCTGGCTGAGCACAAACCGCTCCTTCTTTGCGGCCCGCCCGGTTCGGGTAAGACAATGACGCTCTTCAGCGCGCTACGCAAGCTTCCGAACCTAGAGGTTGTTGGCCTGAACTTCTCGAGCGCCACAACGCCAGACCTGCTCATAAAGACATTCGAGCAGTATTGCGAATACAAGAAGACGCTGAACGGTGTGGTTCTCTCACCCACACAAATCGGCCGTTGGTTGGTAGTCTTCTGTGATGAGATCAACCTGCCCGCCCCCGATCACTACGGCACGCAGAGGGCAATCTCGTTCCTCCGCCAGCTAGTGGAGCACAATGGATTCTGGCGCACATCAGACAAGTCCTGGGTGACTCTGGACCGCATTCAGTTCGTGGGTGCTTGTAACCCCCCGACCGATGCTGGCCGTACCCCGATGGGAGCCCGTTTCCTCCGCCACGCCCCTCTCATCATGGTCGATTATCCTGGTGAACTTTCTCTTCAGCAGATTTACGGCACTTTCAACACTGCTGTGCTCAAGATCATCCCTTCGTTGCGCGGCTACTCTGAGGCGATGACGAATGCCATGGTGAAATTTTACCTCGAGTCTCAACAACGGTTCACACCCAAGATCCAGCCTCATTACGTCTACAGTCCTCGTGAGCTTACCAGATGGGTTCGTGGCGTTTACGAAGCCATCCGGCCTCTTGAGACACTATCCGTCGAGGGCCTGGTACGCATATGGGCTCACGAAGCCTTGCGTCTCTTCCAGGATCGTCTGGTAGCTGAAGATGAGCGTCAATGGACCGAAGATGCAGTGCGACGAATCGCGCTCGACTTTTTCCCAACCATCGACGAGGAGAAGGCGCTTGGTGGACCCATCCTGTTCTCGAACTGGCTTTCAAAGAATTACGTGCCTGTCGACCGTGAACAGCTTCGCGACTTCGTAAAGGCAAGACTGAAGACCTTCTGTGAGGAGGAGATTGACGTTCCTCTCATTCTATTCAATGATGTCCTCGAGCATGTCCTTCGCATTGATCGGGTCTTTAGGCAACCTCAGGGCCACTTGATTCTGATCGGTGTGAGCGGAAGTGGCAAGACCACACTGTCCCGTTTCGTGGCTTGGATGAACGGTCTCAAAGTCTACCAGATCAAGGTCCATGGCAAATATTCTGGCGACGACTTTGATGATGATCTTCGCGAGGTCCTGCGTCGCTGCGGTTGCAAGGGCGAAAAGATTTGCTTCATCATGGACGAGGCCAACGTTCTCGACTCTGGCTTCCTCGAGAGGATGAACACATTGCTCGCCAACGCCGAAGTACCTGGACTATTTGAGGGTGATGAGCTTGCAGCGCTTATGACCGCCTGCAAGGAGGGTGCCCAAAAGCAGGGTCTTCTGTTAGATTCGCAAGAAGAGCTGTACAAGTGGTTCACGGCACAAATCGTCAAAAACCTTCACGTGGTCTTCACAATGAACCCTCCAGAAGGCGGGCTCGCCTCAAAGGCAGCCACCAGTCCTGCGCTGTTCAACCGATGCGTACTCAACTGGTTTGGTGACTGGTCTGACCAGGCATTGTTCCAGGTTGGGCACGAGTTGACGCACTCGGTCGACCTGGATAGATCAAACTTCCAAGCGCCAGACACGCTGCCTGTCGCTTACCGTGGTCTCAGCCTCCCTCCTTCACACCGTGAGGCGGTGGTCAACTCGATGGTGCATGTCCACCAGTCGCTTCACCAGTTCAACGCCAAGCTGCTCAAACAGCAAGGCCGAGTTACCTTCCTCACTCCGCGCCACTACCTGGACTTTGTTGCCCAGTATGTCAAATTGTACAATGAGAAGCGCGAGGACCTCGAAGAACAACAGCGCCATCTTAACGTCGGTCTCGAAAAACTGCGTGACACGGTCGACAAGGTGCGCGATCTGCGTGTCAGTCTGGCCGAGAAGAAGACGCAGTTGGAGAAGAAGGATGCCGAGGCCAACGCCAAGCTGCAAATCATGGTTAAGGACCAGCAGGAGGCCGAGCAGAAAAAGGCAGATTCTCAGGTGTTGCAAAAGTCACTTGGGGAGCAAGAGAAGGACGTCGCTGCTCGCCGGGCGGTCGTCATGGAAGACCTGAGCAAAGCAGAGCCGGCTGTCGAAGACGCCAAAGCAAGTGTCAGCAAGATCAAGCGGCAGCATCTCACGGAAGTCCGATCCATGAGTTCACCTCCTCAAGGTGTCAGGCTTGCGTTGGATTCTGTCTGCACACTGATCGGTCACAAGGTCACAGACTGGAAGAGCATCCAGGCTATTGTTAGGCGAGACGATTTCATTGCAAGCATTGTCAACTTTGACAACGAGAGGCAGATGACAAAGACTTTGCGCCAAAAGATGCGTAATGAGTTCTTGAGCAACCCAGAATTCACCGTCGAGAAGGTCAACCGAGCCAGTCATGCATGTGGTCCCCTGGTGCAATGGGTTGGCGCTCAGGTCGAGTATTCAGAGATTCTTGACCGTATTGGTCCTCTCCGTGACGAGGTTGCCCGGCTCGAAGAGGCAGCCATCCAGACGCGCGCCAACGCTCAGGCCGTTGAAAAGAACATCAACACACTCGAGGAGAAGATCGCGACCTACAAGGCCGAGTATGCTGAACTCGTCAGCGAGACGCAGGCAATCAAGGCAGAGATGTCGCGTGTTCAGTTCAAGGTCGATCGCAGTGTCAAGCTTCTGGACAGTCTTTCGTCCGAGAGAGTACGATGGGAGGAGGGCAGCAAATCTTTCGAGACACAAATCAGCACTCTGGTGGGCGACGTCCTGGTCGCCGCCGCATTCTTGGCCTACAGCGGCCTCTACGATCAGCAGTACCGCAAGGCTATGATGGAGGATTGGCTTCATCAATTGCAAATGTCTGGCATCAACATCAAACAGCACAACCCCGTTACCGAATACCTATCGACGGCTGACGAACGCCTGGCTTGGCAAGCAAACTCGCTACCGGTTGATGACTTGTGTACCGAAAACGCCATCATCCTGAAGCGCTTTAACCGCTACCCGCTTATCATCGACCCTACGGGCAGGATCACCGAGTTCCTCACCAAGGAATGCAAGGATCGCCGTCTCACCGTGACCAGTTTCTTGGACGACGCCTTCACCAAGCAACTCGAAAGTGCGCTGCGTTTTGGCAACCCTATCTTGATCCAGGATGCAGAGCATCTCGACCCCATCCTAAATCATGTACTCAACAAAGAGTACCAGAAGACTGGTGGACGTACGCTTATTCAACTCGGCAAGCAGCAAATCGACTTTTCGCCCGCGTTTAGGATTTTCTTGTCTACTCGTGATCCTTCAGCTACCTTCCCTCCAGACATCTGCAGTCGGACAACACTCGTCAACTTTACCGTCACGCAGAGCAGTTTGCGGACCCAGACCCTTAACGACGTTCTCAAGGCGGAGAGGCCAGATGTCGATGAGCGCCGTTCGAATCTGCTCAAGCTGCAGGGCGAGTTCAAGGTGCACCTCCGACAGCTTGAGAAACGCCTGTTGCAAGCACTCAACGAATCCCGGGGCAACATCCTTGACGATGACAATGTCATCGAGACCCTCGAGACTCTCAAGACGGAAGCAGCAGAGATCACGGTCAAGATGGGCAACACCGAGGGCGTCATGGCCGAGGTGGAGGAAATCACTCTGCAGTATGACATTATCGCGCGCTCCTGCAGTGCCATATTCTCAGTCCTGGAACAGCTTCACTGCCTCAACCACTTTTACCAGTTCTCGCTGCAGTACTTCATCGACATATTCCATTCGGTCCTACACAACAACAAGAACCTGGCCAACGAGACGAACCATGTCGCGCGCCGAGACATCATCGTCAAAGACCTCTTCGTCGCGGCGTTCCAACGCACGGCCCTTGGCCTACTTCAAAAGGATCGTGTCACGCTCGCCATTCTTTTGGCTCAGGCTACACCTTTCAAGATGGACAGGACACTCATTGACGTGATTCTTGACAACCGGGTTGAGGGTAGAGATGTATCCACCGACAAGGGAGCCAAGGATGAGATATTCGCGCGGGCAATGAGACTGCCTTGCCTCAAGGACAGGTTAGAGAAGGTTGGAGAGGACCAGTGGGAAAGGTTCTTCAACGAAGAGCTGGCAGAATTTGTGGTCCCCGAGATTTGGGACGACAGCACCGAGACCAACGATAGAGCGCTTCTGGGACTGGTTCTCGTCAAGCTGTTCCGCCTGGATCGTTTCGTGCCTGCAGCCGAGCGGTTTGCTGTTTTGGTGTTTGGCAGCGGGCTCTTTGACATTGTTGAGGACCTCGAGAAGACCGTGGCCCAGGTGCCGCCGACACGCCCAGTCGCTCTTGTCTCCAGCCCTGGTTTCGATGCTAGCTTCAAGGTCGACTCGCTTGTGCAGCGCAAGGGCGTGCGTTGCAACAACATTGCCATGGGTTCCAGCGAAGGTCTTGCCAGCGCAGACAAGGCAATCAGCAACGCGGCACAAATGGGCTCTTGGGTCTTGGTCAAGAACGTACATCTGGCTCCGACATGGCTGCAGAGCCTTGAGAAGCGGATGGAGTCTCTCAACCCTCACTCGGACTTCCGACTGTTCCTATCGATGGAGTCCAGTCCCAAGATTCCCGTCAACCTGCTCCGGGCGTCTCGCGTGCTCATGTACGAGCAGCCCGCTGGTATAAGGGCAAACATGAAGGATTCAATGTCTTCGCTCTCTCAACGGCCCACCAACAAGGGCCCGGTTGAGCGCGGGAGGCTTTACCTGCTCCTTTCCTTCTTGCATGCTGTTGTGCAAGAGCGTCTGCGCTATGCCCCTAACCTTGGATGGAAAGGATTCTGGGAGTTCAACGATAGTGATGTAAGTATCAATCTTGTCATGTGGAGTGTTTGTCGTTGTTTTTCTTTTGTTTTTGAGCCTTTTGTATGCTGACGCTACTGGAACCGGCAGTACGAGTGTTCGGCGTATATTATCGACACGTGGGTTGATGCAGTTGCCAACAACCGCTCCAACATCGCTCCGCACAACATACCATGGGATATGATCCGCAGCCTGATTACCGAGATGTATGGCGGCAAGATTGACGACGAGGGCGATTTCAAGATGCTGGCGCAGCTCATCCACAAGTTCCTCACACCCGACGCGTACGAAATCAACCACAAGCTTGTCGAGGGTGTCGGGGAGACCAACAATGACGGAGGCGATGCGGCTGGTGACCTTGTGGTGCCGCAGGGCACGTCGATGCAGGAATTCTGGGGGTGGATCCAGGCGCTGCCGGAGCGCGAGCCGCCCACATATCTCGGGCTGCCTGCCAATGCTGAGAAGCTTTTGCTTGTCGGACTGGGCCAAGGCTTGATTGATAACGTCAGGATTGTTACAGACCGGTTGGAGGAAGGAGAGCAGATGATGGCGGAGTCGTAGAGAAAAGGGCCGGTTTCCTGTTTCCTACAAGGGCGATTTCATATTTGTGGTGATACTGTCTAGATATCTGGCTTGGTCAATTTTGAGAGGTTCTGTACACTTGCAAGATTCGGGAAACGGGCGCGGAATTTTGTCCCGTGCATGCTTTTTTTTTTTTTACCATTCTGATACCCCTTACACTTCTCTATAGACTGATATTTTACTGCTTGGGAGCCAAACGACACAGCATTGCAATTTTTTGAATACTCGTGTGTTTTATGGTTTGACTTGGTACGACCGAGTGGCATCTCACGTTGCAGTGAATCCAATCCAGTCGCCATATCCGTGCATGCATTGCGGTATTACACAATTGACATGTTGCCCACCTATCAAAACATGACGTGGGTAAGCTCTATCCACGGCAACTCGGGGCCTTCTCCGTAGTCGTCCGTCAATCAAGAGGCAGTCTGTCTTTTGTTTCTTTCCCAGCCGATTATAATCCATACCCTATAACCCAGACGACGGACGCTCGACTGCGCGGCAAACGCAGCACTTGAGTGCTGTCTAAATGATGCGTACGGCAGTCCCACAGCCCCTTGGTCATGTCGAGGGCCTCTCGTGTGAAGTCATGGAATGAAATGAATCATTGACAAAGGTGCACATGCACCAAGCCTCAAGGACAGGACTCGCGACGACAATGTACCACAAGGGACCGACCTCGCACTCTCAAACTCCCATCCTTCTCTCACTCAGTTTTCCCCCCCTATCCACCCCCCGGCCGTCATGCCCATGCAGACGGCGGTCGAGTAGTCGGCGTCGTGGCTGATGCTGAGCAGGGCCTCCTGCACGACCTCGCGCCCGTCCTCGGCGTGGCGGATCAGAGCCACGGGCGGCCCTCCGCCGGAGGCGTTCACCACGGCCGCATCTCCCACGCCCCTGGGATGGTGGTCCGGCTGCCTGGACACGATGGTGATGTCTTCAAACGAGATGCGCAGGTGAGGGTGCGCCTTGATGACGGCTTCTTTGGCGGCAAATCTATACAGAGGGAGGGAGGGAGAAAGAAGAGAGAGCCGAGAGAAGACGAATGAATATGGCTGATCAAATTTCCCCAGAATGTCGTTTGTCCTTGTAAAGATTGCTTGCTGACACCGGACAAGATGAAATAAAATAAACAAAACAAAACTTACCGGCCAGCCATGAACTCGGCGGCCTTTCGGCGTCCGAGCTCCACGTCCGAGCCCTTCGCCGCGGCTTGCGATGGAGCCTGGCCCGGGGTGGTGGTGTTCAGGTAGTTGTACACACGGCCTCGCTCTTCTGGTAAGAGGACGCGTCGGATGAATCGATCGCGCTGCGGCCCGTCGAGGATCCTACGGATCCTAGGGATGTTGCAGATGTCTGTTCCCAGCGACAGGGGGAAGCGGAACTGCCGCCGCAGCATCGTAGCTGCAGCAGCTGCCGGGCCGGGCATTTGGTACACTCGGGTTGCCCTTGGGTCGGCCCTCGTTAGCTGTCGGGAGCCTTAGCTACCCTACCTAATGTAGAAGATGTGCGTGGCTTCTGCTTGGGAATTGTTAGTCTCCTTTGGTTGGTTCCAGTGAAATTGGGAAGCCCCATAAAAAAGTGAGCTACGATAAGATTAAGCTGAATACCACCACATGACTGACATTGATTGACGTCACCAGGGCGCTCGTTTGTTTTGTTATTTTCCATTTTTGGAAAAACATCCCCAATGACTTCAAATTTTCTGAGGAGACGGTCTTGCGAAGTACATCAACACTGATTATAATTGAGCTTGAAAATTAAACATGGATTTGTGTTGAGAGCGCAAACATCGAAAAAAAAAACTTATCGACCAATCTGTTTTGTAAATGCAATTACTTAGAAACAATCTCTTCTCTGTCGTGGATCCAGATCGAAAAGATTAGGTACCCCTAAAGTGTGAGACTCGAGGCACACAACAGCTGCATCGGTCGTGGAGACGTCATTAGATTTGTCATTTCACCAGCAAATCAGGACAGAAGTGCAGATTGCGCCTCATGATCCGATTATCTGCCAATCTTCGGGCAGCACCCGGCAGCACCAGACATAACTCCAGGTGGTGCATGGAAGTGACCCGAGCATTTAACCATCGTGCAACAGAGGGGCGCGCTCAGCATCCTGAGGAGGCGCCGACGACTCCCTGCCAGTCCAAGCGGGCAAGGCAACCACCAGCGAGAGTACGAATAATACAGCCATGATGGTAAAGGCGAAAATCCACTGCAGGGCGATGACCTGGCGCATGAACTGAGCGACGCCCAGAGAAGCGGCCAGGACGCTGAGACAAAAGCCCATTGTGTAGTCCTATTCCATGAAAATCCTAATGTCAGAAGCCGTGTACAGCCGGAATCGCTGGCGGAGGCCGGGGGGCGAGGCAATTGGCAAGATATCATACCTTGTACATGACCAGGAAAAACAGGCCGTACACAAAGATGGACCAGATAAAGATGTTGGCAAATATCCTTGCCACCAAAGACTCTGGGTGGTGCACCATGATGGCGCCATTCCAGTAGATGGCCACAAAAGTCCACGCCAACGGGCCCGAGACGACGGGGGTATGGATGAAGCGCGGGTACGTGTTGTGGCGGAAATACAGGAACGTAAGGTTGGCGAAATTGACGATAAGAACCACCTCAGCCCAAACAAAGTGGCCGTAGACAAACAGCATCACAAATGCAAAGTGCAAGAAGTTGTTGAGGATAAAGTGGCTGCCCACGGCGCAGGCTTGGTTCTTGCGGTCGAGGTTTGTTGAGAAGAGGAACGAGGCATATCCAACCTGGAGAATGAAGAGAGCAAGCCTACAAGTAGCATAAATGGGGTTAGCCTTGAACTGCTCCAGCAAGAGAGCTAGAGCTATCTCCTGGCAGGATTCAACAATATTTTTGCACTGACCAGTATAGTGATGTGATCATGTGGTCGAGACGGAAGCCTGTCAGGTACAGATCGTTGATGTCCCAGATCCGGCGGCGAATATGGAACGCATCGTGGTCGTCGTTGAAGGTGTAGTAGACAGACGAGAGCAGCGACAGGAGCCATGAGATGATGGTCAAGGCCTTGTACGTGATGACAGCATTGGCTGAGTGAGAATCCCTCTTGGAGAAGGGGTTTACTGCAGATTGGCGAATGTGCTGTGGTTAACAGACAAGAAACCGACCCGTTTATGGAAATTCACCACCAGATACAACTTACTGTTGCTGAGCCTGTCCATCTTGATGTTGTGCTTGGCTACGAAGCCTCCAGGGCTCTACGGGGGTTAAGTAGGTGAAATGTGGTGTACTCGTCGACGACCAGGCAATTAATTGAAAGAAAGGAGGAAGAAGGCAAAGAAGTGTAAGGTGGTGCGGCAGTTTGAATTTAAACTAAACAGCCAGTCAGGTACGATGACAAGGTGAATCAAACGATGTGGGGAGGCGTCATTGTTGGCTGTCTGCCCTATCTCACCTACCCACCTCTCTCTTACCTAAAGCACCTAGGTAAGGTGGTACAGTATAATACATTCTTTTCTTTGAATTTCGATCCATCCAACCAACTTACCTATCTACTTCTTTTCGGGGGCGAGGTGTGCACAACAACAGCTCTGCTTTCGCATCGTACATAACAAGTTTGCGGGGAAAAGGCCTTGGGTTGGTTAGGTCGGGTCATCAGACATACGGAATGATGACTGGATGGAGCATGGAGTCCGGGCGACACACGCACAGCTCACCTTTTGCTACGTACCACGCCACACCTGCAGACCAACCAGAAAGGCCGTACTTACTACTTGGACCAAGTCCCATCCTGTACAAACCCTCCCGTTTCGTCGGCCGGCAGGGCGATCAAAGGAACATCAGACAAGGGCCAACCCTTTTTTTTTTTCTCTCTCTCCCTTTCTCTTTACCTTGCGCGCGCCTCCTCATTTCTGTGGAATCATCAGGGCCAATCATGACAGCAACGGCCAATCGTTTTCCAGACTTGTTTTACAGACCCGCATTCATCATTTGCTATGTAATGCCTCTGGTGCAATGCAGGTGGTTTGGGGCGGATGGCGGTTGATCTACCTTTTGTGAATTGTTGCCTCCTCGGGCTGCCAAATGGCAAAATGTTCAGATCAAGTCCGGACGGTTGTGTTACTAAAATCTGATCTCATCACTGAAGGTATTGGCTCAATTGCTGTTTGGGGCCACGGCATCAGGTCTTGTCCAGGGACAAAAAGCAACAAATCTGAACCAGACAAAATCAGATGGATGGAACTGACGTCTGTTGACATTTGATTGATGGGAACGCGTATACAAGCGGGTGCAGGGGTATCGCCTGCAAGTCCCAGATTTAGCACTGTTTTGCTACGATCTGGGGCACCCTTCTGGACAATTCGCGGGGCACCTTGTTTGCTGATTGGATTGCGCCTCAGCTATGACAGCATAGACAACTAAGGATGATGACAGCCCATGTTGGCGGCGTGTGGCTGGTGGATTCCAGGGATCGACGTCAATGGAAGAAAAAGAATCACGAAAAAATACAAGCAAATCTCGACCAGATAGGGAATAAGAAATATATGTACCATAGTATGCATTGTGGTAATTGAGGTTACCGTCGGCTGACAAGACGAAACCCATATTTGCAAGGCCGTTCACTCCACCGTCAAGCGGCTGAAGCCGCTGTAAAATCGGACTTTTTCCTCCGATCTGCCTCTGAAGGACTACTAGAAGCTTCGACGGGCCCAGATCATGTGAGCTAGGTGATACTTACATACCTACCTGTCAAGCTGTGTACGCCTGTACTCTAGAACAGACCTACCTTATAGTATATCGTAACGGCCATCATGAGTGAATCCATGGAATCTTAAATACTTTGTTGGTATATAACTCACAAGGTTCTAGAGATTGGACGGGATAGGGGGAAAAAAAAACTCTCCGTCATCGCATAAAATAAACAAAAGAAAAAAAAGTCCTCTCATATGCATCCATGCATGTCAAGGCCCATCCCGTCCCAGCTGCTCTGCTTCAATTGGTTCTCCAAGGGATCAGCCCACAAATACGGGCAACAACTTGAAATGCAAAGTGTAGGTGGTGTGATCGATTTTTCGTGTATGCATGCTGTTTGGGTTTAGACAACGGGCATGAAGGGACGAATGAGAAAATGCTACCCAAGAGGAACTCATACATACTATCGCGCCTTTGTACAACATTGCAGATGGCAGATGGCAGATTCGTTACTACATGACGCCAACTGCCGCTATAACTAATAAAGAATCAGTAACCTTGTTTAGGTTAACGAGAAATGACATTCAAGAGAGAAGAAGGAAAGAAACAAAAATATATATATATAAAGTAATGCAATTGAACAAAAAGACAATAAATATAGCTAGGAGCGAAAGAAACAAATGATGCAAAGAGTCAGAAAAATGAACCGGCAAATCGCAAAAAATGCAGGCCTCATGGGACTCGAACCCACAGCCTTCCGCTTGAATCCTATTCTAGGAGGCGGACGCGCTACCTTTGCGCCAAAGGCCTTTGTTGGAAGACGGAGGATGTTTTTCATGTTATATTGCTGAGAATGTTTGGGAAAAATTTCTGTCCTTGGTTCAAAACCCGAGGCATCCACATGAATTCAATGCCAACTTCACCGTTACCAGACCATACCATAACATAGGTGGACGCTTTCGTCCATGAGATTCAACCTGAAACAAGTTCCGCGTCCCAAAAACTACCGGCTGTTTAATTTTTCCCTACTCCTACAAGTTGCCTCATCAAACTTGATATCCTTCCTGGCTTTGACTTGAATGGTACATTTCGCGCCAATTCAGACTAGAACAACGTGTGATTAATTGCGTTATCTTCAAAAAAAAAAGGTAATATTTCTGGGTAAAATTCAAGCCTTCAGTGTCGGGTTGCTACTCCCGATTGGATATTTGTAGTTTCAAGCGCTGAACCACATGTACCTAGTACATTTTTCTATTTGAATCACTTCAACGTTAACAGTTCACTTATGATACGAGGAGCTATATCGCCCAAAACATGACTGTAAACGTGGCGATCGACATGATGACGATGCCGGGGACGGGAGACTCGGGCTGCCCAGGTGCCATTCTCAAAACAACAAATTCCTTTAGGTTTGATACCATCTCATCCAAGCGTTCATTAATACTGCATGTTAATCTCTAAAATTTTCATGTCACTCTCGTCATCCCTGTCTCCGGGCAGTTTGTCTACAAAATGAGCCTCAATCCCGAGCTCGACTTGTCAGGCTATTTGAAGACAATTGTGCAAACACCCTCCACATACAAAGACGCATAGCAGCCAGCCGCCTTATCCTTGGGCCTTTTTGATCAAGTCGGCAGCCTGGAACATTACAAAACACACCAATGTCAGCGTATCCCAACAAGTATGTATGCAGTACATTTCTCCCCCCAGTAACTCACCTTCTCAGCAACAGCATAGACGGCAGCTTGGATGTGCGCCGCTGGGAGCAGCGGCATGATACCAGCGTCCACGACTCGCAGGTTTGTTGTGCCGTAAACTCGCAACTCTGTGTCCACAACACCTCCGTCTTCGAATGGGAGCATCGCCGTCGTCCCTGCTGGATGAAATTCCGTGCCTAAACCACGCTGGATAAAATCCATCAACTTCGCCGTGTTCTCTTCATCGGCTTCATCGTCGGCAGATTTGAATGGCTCTGAGGGCGAGGGCGAGAGCGCTTGGATTAACGAGTTGGTTTTCATTAGACGAGCATTCATTCGAAACGACAGCATTGCAACCTCGCACTAACACATCGCCGCAATTATAATCAGCAAAGATACCAATCGCCGGATCAGGATATGTACCATCCTGTTTAACACATACGTCAAGCGGATGCGCGCAATATCGCGGGTCGATGACCGGTTTGTTGTCCTTGAGAATGTTCGGGCCACTGGGACGGACAGTGCCGCGCGACATGGTGCTTTGAATTGCAACTGTGTATCGGCCGGTAGAGTCAACCATGATCTCTGAGGCAGGCTCATCGATTTGGCGGAGAATGCCGAGTTGCAGACGAGACTGCTTAGTGTAACCTCGTCGCACGGCTGGGGGTGCGTCGTCGAGCAGATAACGGTCGAATTCCTCCAGCATGTACTTTCCCGTCAATGTGTTCCACTCTGTTGTGAGTGCCTGAAGAGACGGGAAAGCTACGATGGATATCAACGGGGCGGTAAAAGGGCCTTTTTTTTGTCGGGTTGTCAGCTATAATGTGTAGGATGCATAAGACCTTCGGCGCATGAATATAGGAAACAGCTCACTCACCGGTGCGGTTCATTCTGTATGATAACTCGGCCTCGGCTAGCTTTGCACCGTTAACTTTTTTGGGGCTAAATATGTTTGGGTTATCTGTTACCTGTGGTTAGTCTGTGATGGCCATTCCCAACTTGCGCGCAGTAACAACTGACAATTGTAATCTTTTCCCACCATGCCATGGTCTTGCAGGTTGTTCCCTACCCCTGGCAAATCGATATGTACGGTGATGTTCAATCTTTTCAGCACAGAGGCCGGTCCTATCCCCGAGACCTGCAAAATTGTCGGAGTGTGGATCGCACCTGATGCCATGATAACCTCGCGAGATGCAGAGACTCTCGAACTATGGATATTATTCGAGTTTGAGTCGCGTCTTGGGACGAACTACACCAAGTCATGATCTGTGAGACTCTCTAGGTCCTTGATAAGGGTGGATAAGCACCAACGCAGACTAACCTCCACTCCCTGGATGTGCTTCGGTGTGGGCAGACCCTTGGTCGAGCTCATGAGCCCCTGCGTGCTGTCTACAAGCAACAGTCGAGTGGCCATTTGGCCGACGGCAACATGCATGTTCGGGCGCTCCATCACTGGATCGAGGTAAGCGACGCGGGCGTCACACCGGGACTGGTTGATGGCTTGCATGCTGGATGGACTGAACACTACGCCAGCTGTGATTCCAGTATTCATGTCCTTGAGTATCTGCAAGCCGAGTTCTTCGTAGCCCTTCAGCACGGCATCTAGTGACGCCAGCTCAACAGCAATGTCAGTTCATCCCTACCCGAGGCCTAATATCTCAACAGGACCTAAGAAGTGCGGAGACATGGGCAGCTCACGGCTATGGTTATAAATAAATTGAGGATAAGAAACCTCGACAGGACCAGATGTTCCGTGAAAGGACATGTCTGGATCAATCCCCAGCGAGCTGGCCGTCTTCTCATCAAGACCCATTGTGTACGTTTCGGTCTATGTTACTGCTTCGTTAGTATCTGCACCGACGGAGGTCCAACCCGCCCCGAGATTTCCTTGTTGCGTCATGCTCACCTTCTTGAAATAAGGCAGCAAGTCGTCCTACGACCAGCCCGGATTTCCCAAGTCCCTCCAGGCATCAAAGTCACGCTTGGAACCTCGCGTCCACACCATCCCGTGGATGAGCGTACCGCCTCCCACTCCACGGCCTTGGAGATAAGGCCGAGGCATATGGTCTAGGTGCTCCTGTGGCACCATATCGAGGGTCCAGCCGTTGATGTTGGTGATTCCTCGGCCGACGTATGCCGGGTACGTAGTAAATTCGGTTCGATTGTCCCTGCATGTTTTAGTGATATCCAACATTCTTGAGTCAAACGTCTGGGCTAGCCGAGCAGATTGCACAACGGGGATGCAACGGAGGGGCATACAATTCACCGGCTTCTATAATGAGTACAGTGACTGCGTCAAGTGTTTTAGTGTTAGCGTCCGAGTACAACTTTGAATCTGGCGGCATATGTCAACAAGGCACTTACTGTTTGGGTCTTGACTCAGCCTGTTGCCAACAACCAACCCCGAGAGGCCGCCACCCACAATAACATAGTCGTACGTAGGAAGAAGCTCATTCGCAGCACGCTCGACAGGGATGACTATACTCATGGCCTGCTGGATCCAAAATAATGCTAGCCCCAGGACCAGGGCGGTCCGGTTAATCGACATGCTGTGCTCGTGTCTCGATCGATTTCTGGGCTTTATCGGTTTGGAGAGAAAATTCGCCAAGAAGATTTGAGTCACAATATTATATGATGAAAAAATGCTCTCCTGCTGAATCTCGTTCCGTTTCGGCGGACGCAGGCAGCCTTGGGGGCTGAGTTTTGTTGTGCTAGACTGCAGTCAGTTATTCAAGAAACACTCCCGTGGGGTTTCATAGACCATCATTCGATTTTGAGCGGCTGTGCAAAATTTGGGAAAGGGAGACCATCACTGCATTGAAGACACGGTCTAGTCTGCTCCTTCCAAACAGGCCGGGGAATATCAGCCGTGACGTGATATAATATAAGACTGGCACCAAGGTATAGTCCATTCAAGACAGTAGCCATGCCCAGCCTCGCATCTGCACATACTGCAACAGAAGCACTCGGAACAATCGGTCTCTCTAGATATGATTAAAACAGTAAGAATATTTTCTTTTGATTGTCCGTCAACTACCTAGGTACTTAAAACACCTTCCAAACCTTCCCACACATTAACCGAATTCGACAGAAAGCCATACCAAACAAAAGATTACATGGTCATTATCATTTATAGTTGTCACAAGCGTGGCTAGTGGGTATCCTTGTATATGCCAGCTATGACTTGCCGTCATCTGGATGTAAATCCGCGGCAATGTTATTCGTCCTCCTTCGATGAAATTGTTTCTTTTTCTCCAAGTGACCTCAAAGCCACCAACCTTTCCTAAAACAGAAGAGTAGTGGAATTCCGTTCAGTAAGGCACCTTCTCCTCCCAAACAGGCGGGCGCGTCGACTCCCTGTCCCAAACAAGCTTGCCATTCTCGTCGAGCTCGCATCCCTCGTCTGTAATATGGATAACCTTGCTCGTGTGCGCAACCTCTTGCTTCGATACTCCAGCGGCATCACGCGGAATCCAGAGAAGCGGAGGCGTGCTTGTCACAGCGGGCGGATAGTATGCATTACCGTTGATCTCTTCCGAGTACAAGTTATCGAGATCAAGGTCAAGTTCAGCTCCCTGCGGCACCAGCTTGCGCAGGGTAGCGTAGTCGGCATAAACCCAGGGCACAAAAAATCGTGATACGAAGTTGCCTCGCTTGGCAGAAGGTACAGTGGCTACATCAGCGGCTTCAGTGTCCTTGATGTCGGCGGAGCTGTGCGCGCCATTGGAGCCAAAGCCATTCGTGGCCATGGTAGTGCCTGTCGCGCCTGATGGGCCAGCGCTGAGGGCTCCGTTGTGAGGCGCGAGCAGTGCCTCCTCCTCAGCCAGAAGCGTTTGAGGGAGATTGTAAAGGAGAGGATCCAGAGCATTGCTGAGGGTGAGCTGGAAGAGAACAGTGAAGAGGAGCAGGGCTAGGATATGATTCGTCAGTAACCCAGGTTGACAGGGACAACACTCTTGTTCAGCAACGGAAGCTTACCAGCCATCAGGATCGCCGGTCCAACCGCAGTGCTTGCACCGAACAGACCGATCATACAAATCTCAGCAATATAGACACCCGTGAAGAGTTGTTTGAGGGCGCGAGGGTAAATAAGACCTCTCGTGTCAATCTTCGTGTCAGTGACGAAGAGAACGTTGTAGCGCCAGGCGATGTAAAACAGACACATGGCCAAGCATGCGAAGCCTAGCACTAGAGGAGTGATGACGGCGTAGATGATGGCAATGCAGGTGATCATGGTGTAAACGGGAAGCGTGCTCCCCCAAGAGATCGCGCTCAGCGTCGCCCACTTTTGATACAAGGCACGAGGCGTTGAGGCCAAGAACCTGTACATGAGCTGGAAGATTACAAAGCCAACAATCTGCGAGAGAACACCCGCTGCGATTGTGAGACCCTGTACAAGGAAGTAGTTATTGTAAAAATTGCCCGGCTTGGGTAGTGTGGAGGCGAGAGTCTGCGGTATCAGTTGCGGATCCAGTGCCATTTGCTGAAGTTTAGGGCCAAGATCGGTACCAGCGCTACCGACGGCTAGATGTGAACGGGATGATTAGCCTTCATGACAGGCTACAATCATGAAAGAAACCCAAGGTATGGAGACTTACTAGTAACGAAGAAAACCTGAACGATTTGGAAGCAGAAATAGGCATTTTGGGTAAAGAGTTCACACCTGGAGTGGGACGGCTCTCCAGAAAGCTTTGCGCAAACTGTACCACAGTGGCCCAGGTTAGCATTTAGAGCGAGGCTCATGATTTCGACCTGGCCGGCGAGGGCCAGGATAGCAATAATTGCCGGGTGTTACTTACGTCGCATGATGATGGGGACAAGTGACATCAAGATGGCGAGCGCCACAGACGGTAGCAGGCCAGTTATAACGCCCATGATTGCCTGCTTAGTGTCAGTAGTATTCCCGGGTTTGGGAAATTGCGAACACATACATCTGGAATAGCATTCAACCAGCTCAGCCATGAAACCTCTCGCTTCAGCTTGTCAACGTTGGTGATAATGCCCACCACCAAGACGGGGAACGCCCAAAATATGATCAAGGCTGCGATAAAGGCCAGGACCAAATAACGGCGAACGACACGTTGCCACCACGAGACCTTGAGGGACGACCAGATGACATCGCTAGGTGTGATACCAATATAGCGTGGTGCCATCTGAAGACCCCGATGATGAGCAACCACCTGGTAAGCAGCCTCGGCTTCACCCTGGCTCCGGAACTCAACAAAGACACCGGGAATCTTCTTGGAAGCACCTGAGCGGTACTGGCGTTGGGCTTCAGCCGTTTCGGGAATAAGACGGTGAAGTTCATCACGGCAGAAGTCAATAGAGTCAACCTTTGAGCCAATCAAGCCCAGGGCGCCAGTGCGGTGTGTTGGTCGCTTCCCCTTGGGAACCCATCGAGCCGCAATGCTGCCAGATTCGGTATCCAGTTGACCGGCTTCGTGTTTGGAGGCGTCAGCTTCGGCATCAGAACCACCTTTCTTGAGAGCCTGTCGACGGTTTTTGTCGGCAAGCTTGATGAGCTTGACTTCAGCCTTCTCGAGTCGATAAGCGTTCTCGTCGCGCTTCTTGACCAGTTCGTCGACCTCCTTCGTCTCGTATGTGATCCAGACGTTGCGGACCGAGGGCCCAAATACCTGTCGCAGGTGAGCCTCGTCGAGGTAGGCGTCTGGCACAGAGGTGAAGAGGACGGTCCGAGACGAGATACGACGCGAATACAACGGGCTCAACAGGAACGCCTGCCGCAGGTTGATGTAGAAAACTAATTCGCGGAAGATCAAATAGAGAATGAAGCCGTAGAAAATCCAAGCGGTGATTGCATGGGCAAAGAATCGGTGTTTGCCCTCTTGGGTCCCGGCATCGACGTTGGCATAACTCAGCCTGTCGAGCTCCACCTGACCGCCCCCACCTGTGATGTTGATTGGAAATAGGATGGGCCAGGTGATACAGCATCCAACGAAGGTTATGACAACGGACATGCGCATGTAGCGCAGGTAGAGATAGGCGTCCAGTCCTTGGTGCTGGAGGGCAAAAGTGTCCGGAATCTTCCAAAATCGGCCAACCCAGTTGAACAAACCATTTGGCAATTCAGGAGTGCGTTCGCTGGATTTTGATGTCAGCGTCGTCCGCGTGAAATCGGTCGCGACGATATCGACGCCAATAGAGTGGATAGAGTCGCGTAACTTACCCTGGTCGCAGGCTGCCGATGTAGGTTCTCGGCGCATACCATCTTCGCTGGCTCCTACGGAGGATCAGGAAGATTGCAAGGTAAGCACCGGATGCGATCAGCACCGGAACAAGAGTCGAGTACAGGCCCGACAGACTTTTGTTCTCCACGAGTTCTTCTTGATTATTATTATCCATCTTGCCGGCGAGCGCTGAGTGGCACAGGAGCCAGCGATGGTTGGCCTAGACTTGAAAACAGATTTGGTTCAGTAACTGACGTCCCTGTTATTAGTTGTTAGTTGGCGAAGCAGGGTTATCGCAGTTGTTTATTCCCCAGGAACAGGGTGACAAGAGCCGATAAATAACAGATGAAAGCCAGACCGTAAAAGGGACGAAATAAACAAATGACACGACAAGGTGATATAAGGAATGCTATATGGTAAATTGCAAAAGGACCTGGGCTGAAACAGGGCCGAATTCATATCTAGCAAGGTACCGAGCTCGTGGAGTACGGTACAGGGTGACTTACCAATGGGTCGATCTGTCTTGGATGCTAACCGATTAGTTTGACACCTGTTGAACGAGCCACTAAAGCAGGGCTGGTCTATTGTTGTTTTTGCCGGCGGCTATCGATCTACCGGTAGACTGGAGAAGCGGAAGTGCATTGCCCCAAGTCAGCGCAAAAAAACAAGAAAAAAAATTCAAAGAAGAAAAAAAAAGGGGGTGAGGTGAGGCCTCTGCCCGATGGCACACACAATAGCTTTTGAGGGAGCTTGCTAGGCCCAAGCTCTGGAAGCTCGCGTATGTAGGTGGAGTACTGAGGGTGTCACCGCCCCGTTTGTCCAACAGATGGTAGGCCAGGTAGAAGGGAAGAGAAGAAAGCGAAGCTAGGGACGAGACGTTTGACTGGAGAACGCAGGGTGACCTGAAGTCAATTAAAAACCAAATGGGAAAGCAAGCGGCAGGAGCTGCAGGAGGAGAAAGGTTCCCGTCAAGTCAAGCTTGCGCTACTGAATTTGAGAGGCATGGCCTCTCGCTAGTGCAATGTGGATTGGATATCTTGAATTATCATCTCTCTCGGACCGGGATGATGACGTCGTGAGCCACCCCTGCAAGGGTGCGCTTTCCCTGCTGGCGCATACCCTGACTCCTGATCACGCTAAATCTGGACATTACCACAGCGGGGACGATCTGACAAGGTCTTGCCTGCCCTGAATTTTGATCTTGACCTCCATATCAATTCTTTACGCATAATACGTTCTCGGCTCATTGCGACTTGGCTGTGGTCAAAGGGTGGATGATAACGGAGAGAAAAAAAGAGAAACCCGAATTTGTAGCTTTTTGCGTTAAGCGAGCAGAACTGTATTCCATACCCACCTGTCCAAACACTATTAAGGTAAGGTGATGTGTGAGTAGGTATTGTAGGTCTTTCATTTCATCCCTTGGGGCGAATAGAAGGGGTTATCATGATGATGGTGTGTACCTAGACTAGTCTAGTCGCTTACTGCTGAAATTTGTCACCTACATTCGATCGATCTAGACTAACGCGCAGATTATCTGCGCACCGCACCCAATCGACCAGAGTCACACTGTTGCGGGGTTCAGCTTTGTAGTTTCGATGATGCTCAAAAGCAGTAGTAACACGCCCAAAATGATCTTTGGCGCCATTGTTGACCTGTGCACTCGATCCCAAAACCCTTTGCAAAGCCTTACTGTGCGCTGAACTCTGCTTGAGACATGGACATGGACGGAGATCACTTAAGCGCCACCTAGCAACCCTTTTAATTGGCGCCTCGGCTGCCATCATAGACAAGCGACGTGACGCAGATATGGTCTTGTCGAACCCATAAAAGCTGGCGCATCTTCTGTACCTGCGGTGGGTATGAGTACTGTACGCGCAACGAGCGAACCTGGTGTCAAACAGAACTGATGTAGTGACACTTGAATTCTTGATCCGTGAACCGTACCATAAAATTGTTTTGTTGGGTGCAAAGTAACAATCAATCGATTGGATTGGTTGGTGGATAAGTGGTATTGGTCTGGTCCTATTTTTTTCAGGGTTCTGCACGATTGCCGAGTCTAATTCTCGCCTGGCTCTTGGACAACTTTCAAGCTTTACACGCAAATGTAGCCACTTTTCCGGTGGATGAAGTCACAGCCAAGCTCCTGACCCAGTGAATTTGCCGGACTTCTGGTAATGCTGTCACACCCAACCAGTCGAGCTTCAGCGCGGGAGGACGGGTAGGCCGACGATGTCTGTGTCGACGCGGCACAGCAACTTCAAGCTCAAACGAACCGAGTGACGTGCTCTTCCGAACCGCGTTCATTCGATTCATCAGTTTGGGCTTTCAACCGGCCAGGGTGCCACTTCATTTGCTGCAAGCGGACGATTCAATGGCTCAGCCCCTCGGCCATTCTAGACCATGCACATGCACATTTAAGCTGGCTGGCTTGATGAAAAAGCCAATCAACTCTCGCGGTGGCTCGCCATACTTTAAATGCGACAGAGGCCTCTCAATCTTTTACCAGTTCGACCCCGTAGCCAGAGCGACGCGCGTAACACTAGAATCTGTATTTGTGCTACTGAAGAAACGCTGAGCCGAACGGTGGGCGATGTCAACGAAGTAACCCTGCACAATGGCATGAAGATTTTTGGTTCGACACTTTGCAAATTCCGTGCCTCCTACCCAAGCTGGGGTCCGACAATGCTGTTCCCAAACTCGTTGCCCTGGATTGAGACGCCTCTCTACTGTCAGTTCGGAGTCACCGCGCGCAGATGGACGGTTCAATCGCCTTGAGAAAAACTCGGACAATGGGTGGAATGCCAATGATCAAAGGATTAGGGATCCGGAGTGTGTTCCCTTGCCTCCTATGGCTGCATTCTGGCAGTCTGGTTGGAATGTCCATAGGGATGCTATCGCAACGGCATTCCAGAGCCTTTGCTAGCAGGCAGGCAGGACGTATGGACACAATAACAAAATAAAGGGACTTTCCAGCACAAACTTGTGGGATGTCGTGACCTGCTTGTTAACCAGTTCACAATTTTAGTCCTTTGCGAACAGTATTTTGCATCGATTGCCATTTTTTTTCTTTTTCTTTTTTTTGGTTCTATCTCCGGACGTGATCACTCACAATAGCATTATCGAAGCAGAAACTGCTCCTGTAACAACCTCAGTCCTAGGATATTCACAATGTCACACGATCAAGAGCACAACTCGGACCCTGATGGTAGCCGAAGTGGCTACATATTAGGAAACGACTATGCGCCAGCCTACGTCTCCAAGTGGTCCCGAGAACTGTCTAAGGGCTTCGATAAAGATCATGGCTTCAGTGACCATGTCCTGCGTCACATGAACTGTAGTTACTTCTCAACTACGGGCCAGGCGCCGACTTTGTTGTCCCTGAAGCAGCATGCCCAGTCTCTGGCACACGCCATCACAATTCTGAGCCCTTCTGCGCAGGTGGCTGCAGGTCTAGTCGGCGAGGGCGACGCGAACGCCCAATCAGAATCTTCTAATGAGCAAAACCATCCAATTGCTCGGCACGAGGCCATGGACTTCCTCGCCTCGCTGACGAAGCCTTACAGCAACGACGACCCGGACCATCACCGGCGGCTGAACAGCCTGCTCAACGAGGTCAGCGGCGGTCACGACATCATGGGCACCCAGTACCACTGCCCGGTGGCAGACTGCGACGCTCCGAGGGACCCCGAGGATGGCAACGGCCCGCCGGATCGTGTCATGCCTTACGCGAGTCATCACAACCTGCTCATGCACGCCAACGCATGCCTCGAGCGGCTCGACCACGAGCTGAGCGCGCAGGGTGGCATCCTTTCCGTCCTGCCGCAAACGCACTCGCCACACGAGGCGGAACAGCTGCGCGCGGCGCGCAACACGCTCCTCGGCCAGCTTCTCACCTTTGTTCAGGCACTGGTGGGCCGCATGCACGAGCTGGAGCGCCAGTACGCAAACATGGCCGACGTGCTGGCCGGCGCAGCAGTCGTACCGCGTCAGCAGCTTTCGGCGGTGGGCGTGGACGGGCGCGCCGCTGGGGCGCCTATCGCGTACCCACAGGACCGCTGGATCTTGGCAAACGCAGGTGATGAAGTGCTAAACTATGTACACGACCTTCTCGACAGGCGTGAGGCCAAGCTGGTGGAGAAGGAGCATATCTGGGAAAAGGCTGGCGTGATGGGGACGAGAGTTTTGGACGAGAATCACAGTGATACCGACGACGAGAGTCACGATGATGACGGCGAGATCAGCGGCCAGAAGCGCAAAGGTCGGGGCATTGCGTACGTCGACATCACCACTCGATACTACCGGGCTCGAGGCCGTACGGCGGGCGAGAATGATAAGGGAACCATCTTCGTGGTGCCAGCATGGAAGCATCACCCGGCACTGTATCACACGGCTGAGGTGGAAGCGCGCCCGACGGTGGTAACGGTGCCGGACCCTCACGTGCCGGACCGTATTAGCGTGCTGCAGGACAAGTATGAGAAGCGCATCACCGAGGGAGCCAAGGCAGCAGACGAAAACATACGACTGAGCAAGATGTGCAAGACGCTCCAGGACGACGTGAAATCTCTCACGGAGGAAGGGCTTCGCGCCAAGAAGATGAATGAGATAATGCAGGACCTGTTTGACAAGGACAACAAGGGGCTCGTGGACAAGATAGCTCAGCTTTCTGAAGAGTGCAGGGTCGCCAGGGGGGAAAACGACGAGGCTGCGATGCGCATCTGGCGGGCCAACAAACTGTCAACTGAGTCACAACGTGCTCTTAGACGGGCACAGAAGCAGATCAATGATTTGACCACTGAGTTGGACAAGACCAAGTTTGAGTACAATGCTCTACGAAGGAAGGATCGAATGGTTGTCTGAAAGAGAGGACCGAGAGAAGATTTGCATATCTTTTTCTTTTCATGTTGGCCTACATTTCTCCACTCGTATTTCTTCTGTGTTTGAATTTTCAGCAACTTGGTGGATTTTGCGGGTTGGTTCGTTTTATGATCGCTTGCTTTTCTGGCTGAGGGTCTTTTTCAACTCTCGCTTCAGGGGTTAGTCAAGTCTGGGCCTAGACTTGGAAGGTACGAAGTACTCGGTTAGGGCGCAAGAGGTAAGGTGCGATTCATCACATGCCGCCCCATCCAATATGTAGGACAGCTCCCAAGCTTACTTGTACAAGCAAAATTCGACTTGCATTTGATTTTGATTTGAACAAAAACATTTGCTTTGTTTTCAAAGGCATCATCTCCCGTACGTTTTTTTTTTTTTTTTTTTTTTTTTTTTTTTTTTTTTTTTTTTTTTTTTTTTATGTTTTGCTGTTTCTCCTGGGCGCACGCTATCAGTAGTGGCGGCAGCCCACTTGCGTGTGTGCCAAATTTGAATTCAAGACGATGTCACTCGAGTTCACGCTTACTTGTGGGTTTGACAGGACGATGACGGGCGACCATAAATTGCAAGCGCAACCTGGGCGCAACATCGGTCTGTCTCGGGGGCGAACATGTTCGGTACGGATTTCTTGTGTCGTGTGTTGCCGGGTCAACCGACCGCCCAACCCCTCACAAACATGATACTAAAGTTTCATCGAGCACGCAATTGGTCCAGACCTAAATGTCAGATCCGCCTTGCCGCTTGCAAGGGGACATCACATCAACATGCTTGCATGTGCGATGGCTCCTCGGCGCTGAGGAGCTGATGGAGAGAGTGTATTTTCTTGATCGCGCATGCATGTTTTGCATAGCTTACCTACATACAGTCTACCATACGCAGCTTCTGCATGGTAGGGCAAAGCTAGAGGAACGCAGATCATAGCAAAAGGCGAAGAGGGAAAACACAAACTCTATACCATTTGCCCTACCTCACAATTTCCCGTTACGCATCCCTGTTCCCACGATTTATACATTTTCTTTTCATCTACCTATTCTCATTGCTCCCTTACCCGAAAGAAAGGATTGGCCCTTGCTGCTTTGTGTTCCTTTCTTTGCCGAATCTTCAACCATGCGCCGTTGATCCATTTCCGAGCTTTTCGGATCTGGGGGTGATTGAACAAAAGCAACGTCGACAAGCATCAACTGGTAGGTAGATGGTGACAATTTTAGCAGAGCAAGCCAGGCAGGGTATTGGTCCATGAGGTAGCCAGCTAGGACGCCCTGGACTGTGTTGTTTTGTTCTTAACCCCTCTCGTAACTAATAGCAAATCCCAGGCCTCTCTCTAGACTCCAGCCAAGCGGATCGAGGTCGCAACGGTCTTGAGCCGATCGAGCGCCGTAGTGACTTGTTTCTGGTCAAGAAAGGCCTCGCCTGGTTTTCACCTACGATTCTCAACGCTTATAATCCAGAGCAATGACAATCTCCTCGAGCCTGGGGGATATATGCGCCCGGGCCAGGACACGCTCAAGGAATCTTCTTTCGCTGGCTGTCATCGCTTCCTTAGCAACAGCAGCATCGACACCTCCGTCAGCTCTGCCTTACGTCCCGACGACCATCTTACTCCCCGGCTCCTCTGGCTTCAATCTGCCCGCCCAGCGCGACGAGGACAAAGTAGCCTATATCTTCCGCCCGACGTCGGAGAGCTCTGTTGATTTCCTGGCCCTCGACATCTCCTCAACACTTTCCGCCTCGTCCCTCCGCCTGGAGACACTAACTTCTGGCCTGCCCTTCCTCAAAGGGGCCACCAAAACGACGACTTTCACGCCCTCATTACTCAGCAGCCGGACAGTTGCCGCATATGTGGGAGACTGCGCCTCCCAGTCCAACACCTCGGCTGTTTGGACAGCTGCACTGCCCGACTCTGCTCCTCGCAATGCCATGATTAAATGGGATTCCGATGGAGCCCCGGATGCCACCGGCGCGGCTTTTGCGCATTCCTGCAAAGGGCCCATGTTCTTAGGAGGCGCCATGAGTTTTTCGGCTCAGCTTTCTCCAACGGTGTCATCACCGTCTGTTTGTAAGTGATGACGAGCATAACATCACTCTATTATTGCCTTGGGGGATCAGGGCTCTTGCGCCTCGGACGGCAACAGCACCCGGACTATTTCTCCTGCCCAGCTGCCTTGAGCTTATTTTTGCATGAATCCGGGATGCACTTCCGCGCACAACAAAAGCTAACTTGATGGCTCGCCAAAGACTATTATGGTGGCATGTGTCCTTTCACGAACCAATCCGGAACTGACTGGACCAAGAGCGCCACATACTCGAACCACGTGCTCAAACTTGGCCTCCCGGCAGATAATGCTTTTAACATAAGTCCTATCGTCACCACCGGCCGCTCGCCAGGTGCTCAAGCTGGTTTCACGCTCACATCGTTGACACCCTCAATCTCTAATCGCGGTGATGTGGTCACGCAGCAGCTCGACAGCGTCATGTTGGGGGGTCACAGCACCCTTGGTTATATCGACATGGGAGAGGCTGCCATCTGGAGCGTCCCCCAGGAAACGTGGAAACTGATCAAGGTGGCGCAGCCCAATGCCGGCAGGACGGAACTTGCGGTTAAAAAAAACGAGCTCCCCGACCAGGTCGAAAGCCGATCTGGCCATACCACAGTCTTGAGCGCGGATGGGAGGAAGCTTGTCGTTCTCGGCGGCTGGGTCGGCGATATAAAGAGAGCCGCTCTCCCACAGCTTGCGATACTGGAAGTTGGTGCCGACTTCAGCGAGTGGAAGTGGACAATTCCTGCCGAACAGCCCCAGGGTCAGGCCATATTTGGGCACGGCGCTGCCGTCTTACCAGGCAACATAATGATGGTATATGGCGGCTACTCGATCCCGCCAGAAACCCAGGATTTGGCCTCCTCGCGGCTGAAGCCCAGGCAGGCAGGGGCAAGCGGCGAAATACCAATGTTCCTCAATATCAGCTCAATGACCTGGTCCAACGAGTATACTAATCCTGAACGCCCCGTGGGCTCGGGCGATGGACAAGGCAGTGCACAAGAAGTAAGGAGAAGTAACCTTGGACTGAGCTTGGGCCTGGGCCTAGGTCTAGCTCTGGGTCTCATCGCCCTTGCGGTCGTGGCATACTTCCTCTGGCGAAAGCGGCAGCGCAACCGCCGTCGCGATTCAGCTGTGCGTGCACTGGCTCAAGATGCCAGCATGTTCCTTCCGCAAAGCGACATGCTGGAGTGCGACGATGCCAGGTTCAGCAGGGGCTGGAACTCGGCACAGGCCTACGAGTGGTACACGGGAGGCGGCGACCCGTTCCAGCGAGCCGCCAGGACCCGTCTTACTTCTCCCTCTGTGGGTTACGAAAGCTTACGCGGAGCATCGGGCCCGGAAAGCTTCTCTGAATTGACGCAAAAGGCAGTGACGCGCAAGCCTGTTGCTTCAAGGAGTCTAGGTGGTCACGTTTATATGCCGCCTCCCCTCGACTTGAGCCCTCGGAACCGGGGGGCAACCGAAATGAATGTGATCCATGAGGCTGATGAGGAAGTCGAGGCTCCTATTGCAGAACCACCATCCTCAGGTGCTGTTGTGGTCCAGACAAGACCGATTTCTCAGGAAAGCGATCCATTCCTAACTCCAACGACTTCCAACGGGTTCAACGTAGCGTGGAGGCAGGAAGACTCGCCCAGGCCATCTACAGGGCCAGGTTATACTCCAGATGTCCAGCAGTGGGTGCAGGAGGCTGAAGAGATAGATGCCGAAGTGGTCGCCCGCATCCCATCACTGAGATCGATGCCGCGCACTACCACTATCACAACATCTGTACCGCTTCAAGATTCTCGCCCCAGCAGCCGCTCGCCGACTCAAAGGAGTCCACCATCCCGTGCATTAGACGGCGGAAACGAAGCGCCTTCAGCTAACCTCATGGAGCAAGGCGCTATTCAAAGCTTATCCAGGCCCGGGTCCATCAGGTCTCCCCCGGATCACGCGCGCGGTATTACGGGCGCCCTGGTCGCCCCGGTCGGCAACAGCAGCGAAGATAAAAACCAGGAGAGAAGCTCCGGAGAAAGCAGTGGTGACGGTGCATATAAGACAGCGAATTCAAGCTTCTCGGCTCTGCAGGCCGAGGGCCCGGCGCTTCTGGCTGGCAGTTCCGCAGCAGCAGCAGCAGCTAGCGTCAACAGCAATCAAAGAAGAAGCCTGATTGGCGGAACCTCGCCTTCGCAAGACGACGACGACTATGATTTTCAGCAGGGCAGCCCCAGCAAAATGAAGAGACGCGCCTCCTGGTTTGGTCTCGGCACCCTTGGCAGCCTACGGAGGGCAGTGAGCTCATCAGGACGTAGGGATTCTGCCTCCGACGCGGCAGCCAGGGACGGAGGAGGCAAGACGAGCAGTTCCGAGCGTGGTGTCTGCCATGATCCTGGCCACGGCGGCGCCGGCATCGTGTCACGTCGCCGCAGACAAGGCCGGGAAGCGTGGGAGGTCGATGCCTCTGGAAGCGGCCAATATGGGGACCCCAGCACGCCGCCACGCCGGCTGTCTTACAGGCCCGACGAGGACGAGGACGATTGGGACATTGAGAGGGCCTCGGAACGACGTTCAGTACAATACGCGTTTACGGTGCCTAGGGAGCCCCTGCGTGTAGTCAATGTCGATGTTCGGAGGGAGAGTTTTGATACCAAGCCTCAGGAAGGAGATGATGGTGAAAGTCTACCAGAAGAACAGGCCACCACAGAGGTAGAGGTCGAGTCGGGCGGGAACGGGAGAACCGGAGAGTATGTCGGGATGGGCAGCCGAGAAGATGATTTATTTATGGGCGACGCGGCTAGCTCGTCCAGAGCCAGAGCGTCCTCGGGATCAACGCCAGTCGTACGCGAACCGCAACTCATGGGGTTCCCGCCGGGCATGCCTGCGGGTGATGACAACGAACAGGACGAAGGCCGTCTCCGCGTCCCGACTCCTCGGACCCCGACGTTTCCAAGAGACGGCGGCAACGACGATAGGAATGCAGAAGACTTGGAATCCGGCGGCCTGTCTCCGCGTCAGCAGTCGGACAGGCGCTCGTTCGAGTCCCGGTTGTCGATCGACTCCTCGGCCAACCACGTCATCGGACTGGCGCAGGCCGTCAGCCTGACGAGGGGCTCGGCGCTACCGACGCCGCGGCCTTCACCGCCCACGAGAGTCATGGAGATGGTGGGGCGGATCGAGGAGGAGGAGCAAAGGGGCGAGAGCCGCAAAAGCTCACCAGCCCGCAATGCGCAGATGAGGAAATGAGACGGCTTATAGATCTCGCGAACGTTTGGCTTTGTGTGTTTTGTTGATTATTATAGCTTCTGGCGTTGGTTTGGAGTTGATCCGGCTTGAGAGGACAAGTGTGTTATCTAGGAAGCGATTCTTTGTGGCGTTCTGATTTATTCTTTCCTTCTCCCCGGCATGTTGATGGGGAAAGCGTTTTGGCTGTAGCTCGGGACTGTTTGTATATGCATACGTAGGATACGGCTTTATTTTTTGGTTGTCCCGCATTTCGGGCTCGGGGAGCTCATAGTCACATAGCATATTGCCTCCTGGGCGACAATGGACAATGGGGGGAAAAATGAATATGGGAAGTTTTCAAGGCCAGATTGTGTGTTTGACTATCTACCTACGTCGGATCTAGACTGAACAATGGATGTTTGAGCCACCCATTCCAGTCACAGCACATGCTGACGGAAACATTGTAATTATTTGCTTGTTTGTTTCCCAAATCCCTTTGAATAAAGAAACGCAATATTCATCCGCATGATAACAAACCCTTCAGGAGCAACCTAGACGAGTCAATGTTGCCAGGTCAGAGAGCAAGCTCATCCATATCTTTGATAACAATTTGTCTCCGAAGGAAACCCCGGCTAGATTCCATCGAGGATCTTCATTTCGATAGCGAACAAAGACGATTCGTGAGGGGGGAAAATTCATGAGTCGGAGCGCCCGTCTCAAACAAAGTGATTTTTCCCTGATCTGGTTCTCCTCCCGTTGATCGGCAAGTGATTTTCTAATCATGATCTCATAATCTCCAGAGCCGAGAAAAACTTTATGGGACTTTAGAAAACTGGGGGAGGAGTTTGTTTTTGTGTTGCCTTTAGGAACTTTCCTTTGCACATCGCAATCTGCGGAGGTTTGTTTTAGAGCTTTTTTTTTTTTTTTTTTGTGTTTTTCAATCTACCCCAGGGCTTGTACGAACCCCTCCACAACAAAGGGGAAAAGAACATCAATGCGTGCCAGACCTGCCTTCCTTGAAGGCTGACCGTGGGTTTGTCGATTACTGTACGCCCGTTCCCGCTAGCTAGCCTTCTTTGATGTTTTGGTTTTCTTAAACTTTTTTTTTTTTTTGTTGGTGATCCATTGCTGTGTATTCGGGTAAACCATCCCTTTTTCCCTAGCTGTTTCAACCATTTCCCCCGTGCCCCCTAGGGTGGTGGGAAGGTTGTCACAGGGGGGGTACAAAAAAAAAAAAAAAAAAAAAGGATATGACGAACGAGGCTTGGTAGTGTGGTCTGGAATTCCACAGCAATCCTTTTCTCCTCGTTGTCTTGCTGCCCTCTTCCGGCTGATGGGCTAGCCGTGAGGGAGAGGCATAGAGATCTTCATTGGACGCACGGGACGCTGCAGCTGTCTTTTTATCTGTGGCCCAGCTTGCGTGGTCTCGAGAGGAGGTGAGAATGGACAAACTGCGTAATTACCATATGATGCCATAGGGATTGACCCGTACATAACAAGCTACCAAATATGTGCCGTCAAGGATACATACAAGCTAGGGCACTAGGTTAGTAATAAAGTGCCAGCCTCGAAACTGCATGGTCCCTTTCTACGCCTGTAAACCTTTGAGAATGACTTATACTACATATTGGTTCACATCCACAAGCTAATGTAAGAAGACGCGTCTCGACGTCCGACGTTGGCTATTCCTCCCGTTGCGTGTGGAGGTGGATGCGCCGAGTGGGTAGACGCCTGACGCCTCGTCCCCGATTCCCCGAAACGACGGCGGTCATCGGAGCCGGGAAGAGGCGGGTGTGGAGAGCGCCAAGCTGTTTCTGTGGCTGGCGGCGTGTGTACTTACACCGTAGGTACTGTACTTCTTACCCATGCGCCGATCATAATTATCCTCACAGAGGGAGGACTCCTGAAGCCCGCATGTTTAGCGCTGCACAAACCAGAAACAAGCAGAAACGACGGTCGCCGTCCACTGCGGTTTATGAGAACCAATCAATCAAGCTGCACCCTTTATTATTATTACTATTTTTTTTTTCTTTTCTTACCCCATCCCGAGTATACACAGTTTTCGGACGTTTTTGTGCTTCTTGCTAGCTGCCAAGCGATTTCCTGGGGCTGAAAGGGTTGCGAAAAGAATAAGGTTTTTGTCACGGGTTGCAGGTTGTAAATAAGGTACTCCGTAGAGGCTTGGTTGGTTGGAACAAAGTCGAAATACATTCCCAGCACCTACGTTATCCACTCACCCACCTTACTTTGTACTGTACTTTACCGCCCACGCCCAGGCTGGAAATCGGATCTACGAAATATGAGTTGAGAACGACTATTGGTTGACTGGGCGACACATGGCCTGC
The DNA here is from genome assembly GCF_004337985.1 of Pyricularia pennisetigena. Lineage (NCBI taxonomy): Eukaryota > Fungi > Ascomycota > Sordariomycetes > Magnaporthales > Pyriculariaceae > Pyricularia > Pyricularia pennisetigena. The sequence goes on from NC_043741.1 coordinate 3,550,193, forward strand.
GGCAGTGGTGGCCTCACTGACAATCGGACCGGCTCGATAATTTGTAGCGACAATATAGCTTTGTTCCTTTGGTGGCCGTCCTCAACTCGAAACTTGTGACCCCCGAAATTCCAGACTGACTTGAACACTTCCAATGCACAGCCGCGCCTCTGGATATACCTGTATAGCCGTGTTTGCTGAGAATGGGTGCGTGAGACGCCAACCACGAGCCGGAACCTGGGGGGTTTTTTTTCTCTCTCTCTCTCTCTAAGTCACCCACCTCGTAAACCCGTCCCAGCTATCGGTGTACTCCGTATGCCATGTTCGTCATTGCGGTTTTCTTCTTCCCCATATATTTCTTCTTCGTCTTTACTTCTTTCCCCCCTTTTGCCGCCGTCGCTCTTGACGATGGGGAGAAATGCAAGAAAACAAGCCACCAGACTACCGTAGTCCCGATTTATCCAGTTATCCTATGCGCCTTCCGATTTGAGGTGGACCTTTTTTCACGGCAGGTAGGGTTACATGCATGCTGGCCGACCCTCCCAAGAATTTCACTACGACTAGTCCGGCGCGAGGTGGGTGGTATTCAACTGCTTGTGGCATCCCACTCGCATAGTAGTACAGTTCGTATCACTGAGCTCGGCTGATGGTCTACTCGTAATGGAGAACGACGACGACGACGACGGGAAGCCTCGTATGTGTGCACCGCAGACGTAATTCTTGTTTGTCAAGGCCGGGCCAAGTCAAATCCGAGATGCAGGCCTTGGCTGAAGTTCGCACCAGTGGCGAGCCCATTCTGGCCGAAATGCCGGACTTGTACGGTCGGGACATGAGTGTTCCGGCCTAGCGAGGAGATTTTTTTTTTCCATGTTTTGACGCTGGCTACTGCAGTGAACACGTTCAATAAATGCCCAATTACTGATCCAGAAACATGCAGTTCTCTTCCCACAAACAAAGCACACCATTTTGCAATGTTTTCCCAGCCATGGATCCTCCCGTGCACCGTCCACGTAATCAATCTGTCAGACGCCAGCAAGTGTGGGCAGTGAAAATTAAAGCGAGGCAGGGACAAGGGCTGGAAAAAGTCGGGCCGGGGTGACGGCTGATGGAATTGACTTCGCTGCTTGCAGCTATCTCTAGCAATTTGTCAGATAAGGAATGGTGTCCGCTATCAGAGGGAGGAAACCAATCAGTTGGATATTAATATTAACTGCGGGTTTCGTTGTTTGTTTGTCTGGCCTGTGCTTGTTTCTCACCGAGGGAATTGATCTCGATTGCCCCACGTCGAGCCAAGCAAGGCCTTGACCTTGGAAGGCTTTCTTTTTGTCGACAGGGAGGCCCTGTTCGAGCATGATTGTAAGTGAGAGTGAGGCGGCGACGCACCGTTTTGCTTGAAGGCTAAATTGCTTGACTGGTTGGAGGTTATGGTACAGGAAGTGCTGCAAATGCTTCACTGACAAGCGAGGTAGATTCGCCATTCCCAAGCGAATGGATAGCTTCTACGATTATTCTCGGGCCATTTTTAGACGGGAATTCGTTCATTTCTTCCCCATTATTTGAATAGCCGCCGTCGTCTCGTTGTCGGCGCTTCTCTATTGACCATTCTGTTCCTTTGGAACCCAACAAGCCTGCAGGGATGGTGTGGGTCTGCTCTTCCAAGGTTTGAGCACTTTACAAAGGCAGGCAAGGAAGAGAAGATCAATATTAACCTTTTCTGCTACGAGGGCCGCGCGCCGCCTCCGGTACAGCTCGCCAATAAAACTACCATTACGACTGTGCGTGATTGAGGTTTACAACAGAGTGACAAGTGAATGTCCAGAAATGATGGTAATGTAAGGGAAATAGGCGAGTCAAAGTGATCGGAAATTCGCGCGACCTCTTTCTTGTTCTGTGCCGGTAGGCATCGAATTGTCTGGAACATTGACCAACCGGGTTTTTTTTTGTGGCTACAGTACATGTATTTTCTTTTTCCCTCTTTTTTTTTTCTTTCTCCTCCCTTTGCGTTTTGCGATTGTCGTTTTCCCTTGCCAAGATGGACGGCCAAGCAACAAGGCAATAGGAAAACTTCTCGTGCGGGATACCCGGGCGCATGCCAGAAGTAAACCATAAGTCAAGCCATCACAGGCTAACCAAGGTCATGTTATGTTATGTTTGCACCACCTCACATGGCGCCGGTGTTGGCGTACTGTCAGCCTTCTCGATAAAAAAAAAAAAAGGGTTTCAGATCTTCGTCTCACCCGCTGAAATACAATATTCGTTTATTCATATCTCTCGGACCTTATCCCTTGCACCAAATCCGAACGACTCGTAATTGCAGATTACAGTACGGGTAGAAGGCAGACGATTAAAAAAAATCAATGTGGGTCGACCTTGGTTCGTGTCAAATACAGAACCTAGTAGACATGGAAGAAGATACAAAGCACGGGTAGGTTGTGACATCAGCGTTTGGGTGGACCGCCCGAGGTACCGCACCACACCCCGCCCGTGGGTTGGTTCATAACCCACACCTGCCGGGTTCTGCTATGGTGATGCTAACTCTATCGGGCAGTGACGGCTGCGCGCTTTGAGGGACTGATCCCCATAAACTTTTTACAAGTACACCCATCCACCCAAGATCCTAGGCGGCTTTGGCTTGGCGCTTGGCTCTATTGTTTTCCATCCATCTTCTCTTAAACAAGTCCCTTGCTGTCCGGAACACCTCATCCTCTTCCGCCGGAGGATTCTCCAAACTTAACAGGTCGTTGCATTTTTCATTTCTCTGCCCTTGTGCATTGCGGTTTGGTTCGGTTTTTGTTGTTTCTTTTCTTTACTCGGTTCAATCTCACGGCCCCAGCATTTTATCGAAGTAGACGACCATTTTGTCCGAAAGCGAAAACAAGACTTTTTTTTCTTTCGCCGCTGGCTGGTCCTCTTTCGCTTCAACCTGCCACTCATCTACGAACGTTCGACTTTGGCCCTTGAAGATACCCGACTCCATATAAAACCCCAACAAGGACGCTCGATAATCAGGATTCCGAGTCAACTCCTAGCCCGGTTGGGCTATTTGCATCGCCCTGTGACGCCTTTGCTGCGCGGCACACATCGTAGCAGACATTAAGCTGCCGGATATCACATTATCACCGTGGGAGAAGATAAGAATCAGCTTCAAAGGGACCATTGAGCATTGAGCGCGGCCATAATTGGAAAGTTGCTGGGCGTTGGCCCCCTTTACCTTGACATGGCTGTTGGGTTCCGCCACAGGTGTTACTCTTGAACGCGCTTGTTTCCGAACCCCGGGCAGCCACGACGACCACTGCTAGCTGCGCTGCTAGCATCTTGGGGTAAATCTCCGCCAGCCTTGCGCTCCTGGCAGCTTCTTCTATTCCAGCTCCGGACACATCAAATTCCTTGGGCTTCTCAATCGGCTTTTAGGTGTACTCGAAACTAGCACAAACTTCCCTGAATTGTTTATGATGCCATTAATAGGGGGACCATCCAGGTGGGCAGCTATGCTGTCCACGACACTACTGCTGATACGTTTAGCAGCAGCCCAGTCAATACCCATTGACTACTGCGCGACAATAAACACAGGAACCGGGCCAGGCAGTGAGTACTATCCGACCGACAAAGATGTACTCTATCATCATTATCAGCGTAGATACTGACTGCATATACCATTCACTAGACCACAGCGACTGGCAATCAGACGGCCTGTGTTCCAACTTTTGCAAAGCCAGCAAAAACGGCCTTGCAATTGTAAAGGGATCCCTCTGCTGGTGCTCAAATATCATGCCCAGTGACAATGTCCAAGTGGGGACCGACAAATGCAGAGATCCGTGTCCCGGCTTCCCAGACGACGCCTGCGGAGGTGACGGTACTTGGGGATATATGCGTATCAGAGCCAACCCTATCACGGGTACAACGGGCGGTGCGTCTACACCAACTTCCACGACGGTAAGTATTGCTTGCATTTCGCCCCTCACAGAATCCACCATTTCACATTGATGGCCATATCTTCCCCCGGCCACCACTGGATTGTCCAACCTTCAGCGGTGAGAGGGTATGCTGCCACGAAGTCGTTGCGCTATGGGTAACCCGGTTTAACAAACTGGATTATCTACCATTAGGATAGAGGAAATACAGTCACTGGTCCAGACCAGGGCTCAAAACCTCCCAACCCCTCTCCGACTGCCATGTTGACAACTACAATCACCGCTGTTCCCTCGCCGCCAAGCACAGACACCGTAGGACATGCCCGCTATCTCTATATTGCCTTTCCTTGGCCTCCGTCTCGACAATAACATGAATGATTGAGTGGGTTGTGCTGACTTGATTATAGCAGACGGGCCAACAACAAAAGACTACGTCACCACCACAAGTAGAGACCGTGACTGCTGACGGTACAACAAGAATCATCACCGTGGCACCAACCAACACTGCGGGCTCTTCACAATCACCCGGCTTTGATTCGAGTCGTAAGGAAGGAGAAGGCGGGCTCGGGACGGGGGCCGCAGTTGGAATTGCCGTCGGTGTGATTTCCATCCTGGTCGCAGGTGGCATAATAGGCTTCATTTTCTTGCGACGCAAGCGAAGACAGGATCGAGAGGCTCAAGAGGCTTCCAGTCCCGGAAACTACGGCGCAGACATGTCCCAGCCGACAACCGGCTTCGCCACTAGGAGACCAACCAACGGGACTTGGGGCAGTGAGCACTCGAGCGGGCGCAGAAGCAGCATGCCTGATCCCCGGATGAAGTCGGCCACGGGCATATACGGTGGAACATTTATCAACAGGAGCCGCGACAGTTTCGAGTCCATGCAGGACAACCTCGATTACTCAAGGCCTGTCCACCATCCAAACAAGGTCCTTAGGGTTGCCAACCCTTCACCAGGCGAGAACGATTGAGCAGGAGACATCGTCTGAGAAGATGTGATGACTTCTCTCTGTACCATACACATTGCCTAAGTCGAGCGACAAAACACCGATACACAACCCTCCCTACAAACCAGGGTCGGAAGTTGGAATTGAATAACGACGCATACGAATATCATACAATCAATCCACTCAGGAACGATATCAGCGAAGCCCAAGAAGTGACTAATAACATCTTTACGCGACAGCGGCGGAACATGTTTGGGGACGAAATGAGCTTGGGTCTCTGGGATGGTTGTTGAAGCGCCTTGGGGATCCAAGGACCGGATAACTCACACTGCTCGCAGTATCGAGGACACCACCAGCAGGATTGGATTTTTAGATTGGATCGGCACAACGCACACCCCAGTACGAAACAAATCATGTACAGACTACCACATAGGCGACAATTGGATCAGGGCTTTTGAGAAGGAGTAGCGCTGTCCAATACAAAACACATCAGGTTATCTCAGCGTGCAATCATCAAAAGAATGTGGTGGTAGTTTGTGCCGATGTGCGTGGTGGTGACCCAGTTTGCGGCTATCCAGGCCCAGGTATAATGCTAATCAACGTAACAATATGCAGAACGGAGGTAATCAAATCATTAATTAATCGATTCTTGATTGACCCTACTGTATACGTAACTTGGCTGCCCGTCGCACCCCATGTGCTGCGCAAGTTTTACCTATTTTGTTACCCACAAATTTCCGAATTGACTTTTACCGTAATTAGCGGGCGGCTTGGTATAGTCAATCTGACATTGGCTTTACGGTCTAAACATTTACTGGAATTGGTCTCGTTTTGAAAGCTCCCGTTTCCTGGAGCATCCTGGTACATGGGGGGTACTTTGACTAACGCACGGTACTATTGAAAGTTCAATAGACTGACTATGAGGTGGCATGGCGAGCAAAGTACCAAAGTGCACCGCCACGCACCGCAAGAAGCGTGGTTGGGACACTAAGTCTTGTCCTGAGACAACACAACGCGCTCTTTAGTGTCGGGGGGTTTATCTGGTCATGAAATCAAAGACACATGTCATTCGAGCATAATGGGTGAATTTAAATATATTATATACAATTTTGACCAGACAAAAAGCAAGCGGAGCGACCAGCTAATCAGATGGCCACAACGCTACAAGCTCGGGCTGACATTTATCGATGCGATGCAATGCCGACACTGGCAGCTGACTGCGAATGCTTTTGATCCTACAGAATGATGTGAAACCGCTCCCACCACTGACGACCTTGACGGGCATCCAATCAAAACATGCGTGCCCCTGGCTCGGAACCCCACCCTCTACTGCGGGCGGGAAGCCGTGGCACCCCCTTGCAATTTTAGCAGTCCACTATAGGCTGCCTCTGGCCAATTGCAGCCCACGGCTGGAAGCTGAGCCATCAGGCTGTGCCTTGCAGGAACCCCGGGCCCTCCACTCGAACACTGGGGGTCTGCAACGACCCTCCCAGCACGGGGAGTTCGACGCTCGTCAGCCATCATCCCTCACGGCGGCGCCTGTGGTTAACTTGCGGGGAGGTTTTGCGTTGGGATTTTCATTCATGCGCATCGATCCCTCAAGTCTTTCGTTGCCTTGCTTTGAAAGCAAAACTCGTTTTACTTTTTTGCCTTCTCCAAAGAGGGTCGGACGGCTTGTCGCTCATTTCCAATTTTATCCGCCTATCCCGTTCCTTGTACTGCAATTCGCTCTCTCGTCAGGCTGGCCCACGACAAGAATTCAATCCACAGCCTTGTTCGTGTTCCTATTTTCCCTTGCCTTTCATCGCGACTGTCGTTTCCCCGTCGCAAGCGCCCACAAAAGAAGACAGTAATCACACACCCGTCGCAAACCGGCAAGACCAACGACCGGTGCGACCGTTCCCGAAGATCAGACTAAGCGATTTGAGACAAGAAAAAAAAAAAAAAAAAAAAAAAAAAAACCACGCGAAAGGGAGCAGTCACGACTGAGACTTCTGCAAGAATTCGTTGTCAGAGGTCAGCACTACTGTATCGCAGCACGCGCACGACTTCCCGATTTGGGTGACAACAGTCGAAATATCAACACCGCCAACTCCGCCAATAGACCCTATCGACCTACTTTTTCTATATTCTTGCATTGCTCGGTTCCACTCTCCAGCGCCGCGAAGCGAACCTAGCCCGATTTACCGGTGGCTCCTCACTGCTATGCCTAGGACGAGCCCTAGTGAAACTTCTAGATCGGATCTGCAAACCGGGTCGAACAGGCTGCTGCAACTCAAGGATCGAATTGCAAGCACAGCTGATATCGCATTTCGTTGAGCGGTGTCAGTCAGTCTAGCTTTTGGTACCTCTTGCAGCGCTGGAAACGCTTGGCTTTTTCGAGGGACTGGCTCGCTCGCAGTCTTCCCCGCCTACTCACCTAGCATCGTTGCGTACACAGAGCTGCATAGCGCTGGCGACGACGGTAGCCATCCTCAATTGCGCCCTGCGCCCGCCCGAGAAGCCGGAGCCATGGGGCTCACTTTCAATACAACATGCAATGCCACGCTGGATGAGATGAGAAGTAAGCTGGACTTGGGCGCACAGAATATCTTGGGAGGCAAATCTTTATACCTGCGCGGATGCTGACATTATCTATCTCTTTGTGAGCACAGTCGGACCCGAAGATGAGATACCCATCGTTGGCCCCTTGCGATTCCACGACCTTGCCCTGATAATTGCCTCGGCATCGACATTAGTGGCTGTCTCCTTGAGTCTCTTCTTGATATTCATGCATGCGACACATTACACCAAACCCAATGAGCAGCGGCACATTATTAGGATCCTCTTCATGGTGCCAGTCTACGCCCTGACCTCGCTACTCTCGCTACGATATTATTGGCACGCCATATACTTCACAATCATCTCCGAGTGCTACGAAGCCTTTGCTATTTCGGCCTTCTTCGCCCTAATGTGCCATTACATTGCTCCGGATCTTCACGAGCAAAAGAAGTTCTTCCGAGCGTTGACGCCGATCAAGCCATGGGTGTGGCCACTCGACTGGTTCCGCGCCTGCTGCTGTGGCCAAAGAGGGCCTTGGAGGACACCGGCTAACGGGCTCACTTGGTTCAACATCATCTGGATTGGTATCTACCACTACATCGTCATTCGAGTTGCGTGCACAGTCACCGCCGTTGTCACGCACTATTTCCACAAGGTACGTTCTTGGCGACGGGATTAAGCCGATCTGTCATTTGAAGTTATGAAACCAGACGACTGACTCTTATCACGCAACTCTCAGTACTGTGAAAGCAGCAACAGCCCGGTGTTTGCGCACATTTGGGTGATTGCTATTGTTTTCATCGCAGTTGGCATTGCCATGTACTGCCTGATTCAGTTCTATGTTCAGCTAAAGGATGAGCTGGCGCAACATCGACCTTTTTTGAAGATATGCGCCATCAAGCTCGTTGTTTTTCTCTCTTTTTGGCAGTCGGCTTCTATCTCGGTGGCAACGGCGCAACTGGAGATTGTCAAGCCGAATGAGGTTATTGCGTATCCAGACCTCAAGGTCGGGATTCCATCTCTGCTTCTCTGTGTCGAGATGGCACTCTTTGCCATCTTGCACATCTGGGCCTTCCCCTATTCGCCATACCGCGTTGGGGCTAAGCCTACCTTCTACCCGGTGCCAGACCCATCGAGTGGAGCAACACCCAAACAGAACGTACAATCGCCTCCTTCGGGAGGGTTCCTTGGCCTAGCTGCCCTTTGGGATGCCTTGAATATATGGGATTTCATCAAGGCTTTTGGTAGAGGTATCAGATGGCTCTTTGTCGGAGTCAAGAAAAGGGGAAGCGATGGCTCATACGGGGGTCACAGACGAAAAGGAAGCAACACCAGCAGCGGGGATCTTGATCTTGGGAACCTGGCAAAGAGCAGGAACGGGTTCACCAGTACGGATCACCTACCAATCGCGAATCAGTTCCGGCGTAGCAAGTTCATGTTCGGTGGAGGAGGTAACGGCTCCTCCAACAACACGACAGGCAACGGCTCACGCAGCCTCGCCAGGCCACGACTGTCGCCTGTGCCTCAAAGTCCGCTTAGTGTCAACAGACCGACGAGTGTAGATGAAGAAGACAGCGGGCTGATCGCAAACGCGGCCGAGCCTGGTAGGCGTAGTGTCCCAGAACCCCCATCGCCGTATCAAGACCACTACCCGGGAGATCACCCCAACCATTCTATGGCGGCGTTCCCATTTCCACCTGGGGCTTCTGGAAACCAACCGCAGCCTCAGGGTGAGATGTCATACTCCCAGCCTATCACACCTACTAGGAATTTCTCACGGGGTGGTTCGCAGGCTCCCCCTGGTCGAGTACTTCTTGGGCAACAGAGATGAAATGTGTGACGAAAGCGACGATTTTCAGTTTTTTCTTTTTCTTGTTTTCTTTCTTACGGCAAGCGTGGTTCTAGGCTACCTTATACACCAGGCCTAGACCGAACACCAGACTCCTTTCTCACCATGGGCCAATAAAAGTTTTGGCGCTTGTTTCCTTTGATAATGATAGGCGGGATACCCTTGAAATTTGACATTGAACCAGTTGCAATGGCCGCTTGCATTTAGTGGCGGCTCAACAACCAGCACATGCATACTTTCCTGTTTTCTTGCTTCATGCCTCCTGAACTTTTCGAATTTTTACAAGAAAAATACAAACATAGTATGACGTGTCTGACAAATAGCGGGCAGCCTATGATGGATGACCTTGTACAGTCTATTGTTATCGTGTGGTTATTTTCAACCAAGGTTTTATTAACAAGCTAAGTCTTGCAGAGCCTACCGACTATCCAGCTGGTAACTTTGGTTTTATTGTGTTGCTGTCATGCGGAAATACACTATGATCTGGAGCTAGATAATAAAGAAAAACCTGGGTTTGAGATGGTCTTTCCGATTCATATTTCCGATAGTCGCTATTGATACCTAGACAACCACCCTAGCGACTATAGCTTGAACTTTCTCTGGACGACTGAACGATAAATATGTTTGCAATAATATCTGGGCCATCAAACTGGCATTTCGCGACCTCCCCTGGCACGTCAGATGGCACCGTCAGACGGGATGGATTGGCGCGAACTTGGTTTGGACCATTTTCTATAGACAAAAAGACACGCAAGGACGGAGGGGTATCATCATGTGTATATTTTACATTAGACCAGAGCATGCCAGCTCCGGAAACATAACCGCGCCGCACTGGCGTTTTGTCTATGTTTTATATGTTTGCACAAAACATTCAACCTTTTTTTTTTTTTTTTTTTGTCGCCAAGCCCTATCATGCTTGTCCCTCCCTCGTGAGAACGGTGTATCTCTAGGTCGTTCTTGTATTTTCTTTTAGGATCGATTTTCTTTTGTATGTATAGAGCCGGGAAATATCGGTTTGAAATATCCTCTTTGGCATTCCTTGCCTCACATTTTCGTAGTCGTGCTGAGACAGCGGATGCCTTGCATTTTGAAGGCGGATGAGAATATGGCATTGCAAATTATAGGTAGGTTGGTACTTTTTGAGAGTCGAATGCAAAATATCCGCGTGGTTGAAAAAAAAAAGGTAAGAAAAAAAAAAAGACGTTACGTAAAATAGAATGAGATGGTTTGGTGTAGGACTAAGGAAAGTATTTGTAGAGTGGTTGCGATTTCACTCGTGGCTTCAAGAACAGAGCCATAGTTTTCCCCCTCTTGTCAGACCTGACTTAAAAGTCTTGCCCGCGCCAGGACTTTTTGCGACCGCTGCTGGTATGTGCCTTTCTTGATAATGAGAAAAAAAAGACAAAGTAATATTCTTTGTTGCCGTAAATTCCTTCTTCTCTCAACTTCCTTCGAGATAAACAGCCGCAAAACTTCCAACCAGACAGATGGCAATTTTGGTGGACATGAATCATACCCAACGCTGGGGCGGAAGCCGGTAGTCGCGGATAAGTGAAATAAATAAAAAAAATACCCCCCCTCAAGTGAGCTCCTCCATCGCAAATGTATAACGAGCCAGAAATATGTTGCTGCTTGGATCTTGATGGTGACAGCTCCATCCAAGTCCAGCAGTGGCTGGTTGGGCAGAGCTTGGACAGATCAACCATCTTATCGACGCATGGCCTCCTAGCGCCGCTGCCGCTTGTCACGATCACTCGACAGCCCTGTAGCATCCTCGGACCGCCGTTTCCTGCTGCCACGATCATCCCTCCCTCCACTGCCGCCACCATCCCTTCGGTCATCCGAAGACCTCGGCTGCGGCATGCCGGATCCTCCTCCACTACGACCGCCTCTGCCGCTTCCACCGCCGGGCATCCTTTCACCGCCACCGCCGCCGCTCGAATGGTCGCGAGGTCCGTCCCCACGGTGCCGAGACTCGCGACCACTACCCCCGAGAGACTCCCGACCACCGGTAGGGTTTGAAACGGCTTCACGCCCGCCGCCACCGGTTGAGTCGCGAATAGACCCCCTCCTAGACGAGCTTTCGCGCTCACCCTCCCGACCATGGCCACTGCCGCCACCGCTGCCACCGCTGCCGGGTGCTCCGCTCCTCCTATCGCGACCACTTTCGCGATGCTCTCTCGATTCCCTTTCACCACGGTCACCACGGTCACCGCGATCAACACTGCGATCTCTGCTGCTGCGACGAGGTCTGCCAGAGCGAGATTCGCGGTGCTCTTTGCGGTTTGACGACCGCTCGTGGTCACGAGCATCTCGACTGCTGTTGCCGTTGGGGCCATGATTACCGTAGTCCGTTGCGGGTCCGCCCCTTGGCATGTCGCTGCCGAAAGAAGACGAATGTCCACGATCGCCGGGGAGGTCACGAAGCATCGGGTTAGTACGCTCCTGAGTGGGCGTCGATGTCGGCGAATCACCAGTTAGAATGCGGGCATCTGAGCCCGGGACACTACGTCCACCACCCATCCTATTGTTGTTGTAGTTACCCCGGTTACCGTCGTTATAGCTCGCCCTGTTCTCCTGGCCTGCCTTTTCTAGAGTTGTGTTGATGCTGTCCATCATTGCGCGCGGGCCTCGATTCCTGTTACGGTCATTGGCCGAACCAGGCCCCGAAGGAACCGAGTGGGGACCGCGAGGGTCCGAGCCAGGTGTGTGTGATGGAATATTGGATGGGGGAAGGGGACCCCGTCCAGTGTGTGACGGCCTGTCGGGCGTATGGAGAGGTGGCCCCATGGGTTGCCGTGGGCCCGAAGATGCTGGTGGCTGTGACGGCACCGGCCGCGAGCTCATTTGGTTTAAGCGACTGGGGTTGACAGGAATGGAATTCGCAGACACAGGCCCGGCAGAGTTAGGGCCGGATGAGCTGTGCATTATGGGGCCACCTTGGCCCGGTCCAGAGCCAGGCGCGCCTGTTCCGCTCACTAGACGCATCCGGTCTGGATGAACACCGGTCGTTGGAGAGGGGGCTACCGTGCTCGTGGGAGACGCAGCGGCTGAACCCGTGTCAAACTGACCACGATTCCTGCGAGTCGAACCCCTCCCAGACGCAGGACCTGTCGGAGGCTGACGGTCAGGTGATGTACCGCGTTGTACGTCTCCATTAGCTCCTCGTCCCTCGGGCCATGATGGTGCTTGAGGGCCGCTAGTGTCCAGCGAGCTCAAGCGTGAGGACTCCCTAGCTCCCCTTCCCCGAGGTCCTGACGGAGGGCCAGAGTGCGATCCTGAATGACCTTCAGAGGCTACGGACTGGATCTGGTTGAGCCGGCCGTAGTTGGGATCGTGGTGGCTCAAGCGACCAATATCCTGGTCATGCGGGTGTCGTGGGCGGTCCCCAGAACTTCGCTCAGCCTCACGATCTCTATACTTGTCGCGAGGCGCGTTGTGCATTGGGCCCTCTCCGCCATATGACTCTCGACCGGGTGGCCCTGTGTGCTCAGCATGGAAGCCTCTGCTGCCCCGGCCTTGGTTGCGTTCCCGATCTGAGGAAATAGTTTCAATGCGGAATTGTTCACCTCGGGGTGGTGGTGATGGAGGCCGAGCGGGTTGGGGACGTTGCCGGGAATCATCTCGAGGAGATCGCGTGGGCGAGGGGCGCCTTTCACGGTGAGGCGCAGCGCGATCAGTAGGAAACATTCCCGGGTGTTCCTCTGCTAGCAATCGAGCACGCGCCGGGTTGATAGTGGGCTCCTGGGGATCGCCTGCACCAGGCGGAAGTGCTGATCCACGGGGTGCGCCCGAGGAATCTCGTGATGTTTCACGAGGGCCGGACCTACCGCCATCGTGAGACCGCGGGCCAGTGTTCCTATCTCTGGGTAGATCCTTCAGATTGTCCCTTGGTAAATCCCTAGTCGAGTCCCTTGCTGAATCCCTCGAGGGCCTAGACTCCCTCTCCGAGACTGACTCTATCCGACGTGAGGACTGATCGTTCCTAGAACCCCTATCTTTATCCGAAGGGCGACCAGCTTCTCTAGAGGTGGTACTGTTATTGTCGGAGCCGCGCCGCTCAGACCCTGCGAAGTCTCGGGCAGGTCGTTCGGAACGCGTCGAATCCGTGGTACGGGTATCACGCGTCTCTCTCGAGTCCCTGACATCCCTAATGTCTCGCGATTCTCGCGGCTCTCTTGTTTCGCGAGCATCCCGAGGCTCACGATTACTTCTGACATCTCTAGACTCTCGCGAATCGCCTCGAGAATTGTGATTGTTACGTGACAGGCCCTGCCCGGGCATGGGGACATCCGGCCGCTTTGGAAGTTCTGGTCGTTTGGGAAGCCCTGCAATGTTGCCAGTAGGGAGCGTAGACGGAGCAGGGGACTTTTGGGCTGTGTCTTTGTCACTCGCGAGAACTGGTTTCTTCTCATGAGACTGTGAGGAAGTTGGCATTGACTGAGAAGTTGATTTGTTGTTTGATCCCCGTCCATCCTTGACTTCGCCATCCTCGACATCAGTCCTCCTAGCACCACTGGAGGTACTTGTGCTATTCGAGTTAGTGTCATGAGCACATGAAAGAGGGAAGATTTGCAAAAATTACGTACCCGTTTGCGCTCTTGGGCATGAACTCGGGGGCACTGGGTCGGAGGGTTTTGGGGGCATCCTGCTGAGACTCGCTTGCGACTTTGGCCTCCTCTTGTGGCTCCCCGCTCTGGTTTGGTGTTAGCGATTGAGCAGTGGTATAAGGGTCGCGGTGGTGTATACTTACAATATTAGGTCGGAAAGCTTGTACCATCACCCACTTTGGCTTCCTGCGCTTCAGGCTAGATTCTACCATTCCTGCAGCTGTCGCGAGGTCGGCATGCCGGTCCTTCTCGCGGACCTTGATCGCATCCAGCTGCTGAGCGAATTGGCTTCCCATGAAGTCCACAGCGGGGAAGACCTCAACGATGGAACTCAGAACACTGATGGCATTTCGAATATGCATCCACTCCGAGCCTTGGAGGCACGACTTCAACGCTGTATTCAAGTTTTTATGCCAGCCGTACAGCAGGTCTCTGAAAGGATCGTGCTCGACAAATGACTGCGGGACACCTTTATCGTCGATGGTGGTTGCGAAACCTAGATAGATCCGCTTGCCAGTCTTGGCAAACAGCCCTAGTCCCTTTTCCTCATATAATGCCTTGCTGCGATGCCAAGATGCAAGGTCGGCAAGAACAAAACGCAAAAACCGGCCGAAGTGGACAGCCTCGTTCATTGTGCAGGTGAAAATCATAGTCCTCAGTCGGTTGGCGTTGAAGAGACGATCGTAGAGGGTCATGAGCTTGAAGTTGGGAACGCGATTCTCGTGGAGGAATTTGACTGCCCGGAAGGTGTAGATCGAGTCCGTGGCGGTGAGAAGAAGCCTTGGCAGCAGACATTGCTCTATGAGAGTGTCGTGTACAGCGTTGGGGTTGGCATCAGCAGGGAACCAAGATGGCTTTCCTTTGGCTACCCGTATTCTTATTTTGAGGTTGCTCTCCGCCAGCTGCACCATCTCCTCTCGCAATTGTTTCGAAATATTCTCGAGGCTTGTCCTCCGTTCAGCCTTCTTCTGCTGGCCCGCTTTAGACATATCCGACCGATCTCTTATCGTTTCTTCAAGTTGCGAACGAAGTCGGCTGTTCTCTGCCTCATAACTCGACTGTGGAACGGCAATATCGGAGAGTTGGAGCGACCAGAAAATCGCGTAAAACTCAGGGCTCATCGACTTCAGCACTTCAGGACTCAATAGAGGTTGCACTGCTGCCGACAAGGGCTGCAGGAGCTCTAGGAACTGATCGCCGTTGCGCGCACCATCGGCCGCAGGGCCGGCTGCATCAGTCTGAGAACTCTGTGCGGCCGATGAGTCCTTCTGAACTGCAGCTGTCGGCTCGCCCATAGTGATGTCAGGCGACCCCTCAACAGCAGTGCTCATCGGAACATCCCCTTCTGCATCCGCAGCCGGGGCGGAAACGGCCTGGGCTTGGGTGAGCTCGTCCTTAGGCGACGGAAGAGCAGCTGCCTTTGGTGGGTTCCTGATGAAAGTGAGACTACCACGACCAATCATGAAAGCCAGGCTGGGGTCCAAGCCAAATTCACCAAGCAGCGAAACCAGGTCCGGAACAGTGGCGTCAAACCGGTCCGGTTCGAGATTGCTGCGCAGCAAGTCCAGAAACTGACTTAAGATCTTCTGTGTGCTATCAACAACGCTCGCCAAGTACTTGATGTGCGCTTCGTCCTCGGGTATCCTGTAAATGGCGACCTGCCGGTATTGGGCAATGCTGACCAGTAACCGGCCAGCCAAGTCATTGCTCAGCAAAGCCCTCATCAGTCTGAGGGCACTCTTTTGCGTCGATGCATCAAACCGCTTGTCCTGAACGTTGATCAGCGTCTGCTTTCGTAGAATAGGTCCGCCAGTCATCGCCTCGAGTTGAGCATCGGTGAAATCCACGTCTGAGACCACACCACCCATCGAGGTGATGAGCCTTTCGAGAATGACTAGATCCGTTGAGTTGCCCTTGCAAAGCTGTTCGTTGACATAGAGAAGGACAGGTGTGGGATTGAGGTTCGCATAACGGCGGAAGACTTGGCCGGAAAACTTGGAGAGAGCCTGAAGCCACTGGCTTGTGTTGAGTACCGATGCCGAAGACGTACGACTTCTCGATGTGCTGAGAGAGTTCAGCAGGGACCATAAGAGCACATCGTAGCCCAGATCTGTGAAGTACTTGGCGCACTCGATAAAGGCCTCGATGAGGTTGCTGTACGCTTCTATCTGCTCGAGCGCGACCTTGAAGACTATCCCTGGTGATGAGTATGCAGCTTTCGCCATGGTTCGCGCCATTTTTTTTATGTTATCGGCAGACAAGCGTTTCATTGTGCCCTGAGTGTTGAGTCGAGTAACCTCAAATGCCTCTCTCATCCCAGGTAGCCTGGAAGTCGGCCCTTCGTACCAGTCAGCGTATATGCTATACCGTACATGTGTTGGGTACAGTTTCAGCATTGCCCAGACGGCGTCGACAAGGTAAGAGTTCTCTCCAGTGTGGCTGAGGGCGGGAACAAGGAGGCGCTGTAACAATGCTCGCCAACGTTCATAGTTCTCTGGCGATTTGTCCATGTGCAAACTGTGGGTACCTATGGCGGTCAATTTTGCAAGCAATGTGGCGTGGAGGCCGATGTGAACGCCTGATATGTTGAGTAACGTGTTACAAAGTGTGAGCACGTCTTCGATGTCCTGACAAACTGGGATGTTGTCGTTCCACTCGTTGAAGTAGTAGCGGTAGTTCTGGCCTTCCAAATGATCCATTTTGTCGGGATGGGGCCACCGGAGGAATCGCCTAGGTGTGGGATCAGTCAGACGAAGATCCCCCTTGGGAACTCCAGTCTGATCCAGGTCAATGATCTTTTTAGGTGGACAGGCCAGCACATTATCTACATTGGCAGGGACGGGAGCGGCCTCCAAGTAGACTTTATCGATGGCATATTCCAGAATACGGTGCAGACCTGGCAGGACCTTCGGCCCCGCGAGTTCTACAAGCCAAGGAAACCGACCAATGATGAAAAGCGCCTCTGGAAGTGCACCAATGAGTAGCAAATGTTCTAGCAGCAGGCACTTCTGGTCGAATATGTCGTCGTCCTCCTGGCTGCCCTTGTTCTTTGCGTCTTTGCCATTGCGGTCACTGTCAGGCTTGGAAGCAGTATTTTCGCCCAAGCGTCTGGACGATTGGTTGGTAGTCCCGGGTGGGAGAGTATCATCCGAGAGTGCTCCAGCCGCCGCCAAGGCGTTGGAAGCGGCACCTGGTCGGTTCTTTGCTCGCTGTCTTCTAAGCTCCTTCTCCAGCTCTTCTTGATATTCCTTCATCTCCTCGTCAGGGTGATACACGTGAGGGTATAAATCAGTGAGTGAGATGAAGCCGATTTTGATGAGAACGGCGGCAACCCATAGGAGGTTCCCCGGGACTTTCGTTCCTTCGTTTTCCGGTGTTTGGTAGAATCTGAGCTTGAAGCCAAGGATTTGTGCGGCAGTCCGGTTGCCTCGAGCTGGAAGTGTCTTTGTCGTCTTGATCCACTCCCGCTCGGTTTCACTGTAGCCAGAGTCTTCATCACTCTCTATTAGGCGCTGCAAGTCCGCATCTGCGACCTGCCGAGCCCCAAGTTCGTAAAACGCGTCCATGTTGATGTCGCGAACACGCTTCCAGAAAGCTACGTCCCTGGCGAGCTTATTCTTCTGAAAAGCAGCCTCATGGTCGCTTTCTGTCAGCCCGTCGCCAGCAAGCTCTGGGCAAGCCCAACGTGGGAGACCACTAAAGATCGCCGTGTCATCGGACTTGGACAGGGTGCGCGGCCACCAAGAGCTGATGCGAAGGAACTTGAGGAATGGGCGAAGTTGCTTGACTATTGTAGCTGCAAAGACATCGAGGCTGATATCGAAAACGCGGCCAACGTCCAGGTCGAACGTGCCAATCAGTCCCTTGACCCTCTCAAAGGTCGCCTGAGCGGCATCCCAGGGGTAGTCGGCGTCTAGATCCGCCCTCAGGCTGGTATATAGCTCGTTAACCAGCTTGGAGAAACCCTCAGACTCCTCCCTTAGCAGGTTGTAGTTTGCCTGACGATAAAGCAGGTTTGTTGATTGACGGATTCCGACCTTGACGAAAGTTTCACGTATCAGGCCCAGTTGCGCCATGAACTGAGGGTCCAAGATCTGCCTCATGAGCGAATGCGGAATCTCTGTTGCCACCATCAAGTCACAGAGCGGATCCCGGAACTGGATAGTCTCGACGTCCATGAAAATCGAGACCGTGTCAAGAAAAAGGATTCGCGGATCGAAAGCAAACTGGCTGGCCGTCACTTCTGTGTCCGTCTGCACAATCTCTTTGACTATTCCACCTGCATCTACAGGATCTATCCGAGAGTCGAGAGCCGAGTGTAGCAGCTCCTGAAATAGAGCAGATACCTCGGTAGCATCCTCATCGTTCCGGGACTGTACACCATGATCGATGACGGCCTGACGTCCACCCGTCTTCCACGAGCCTATACGCTCTTCTGTGACAATAGAGTAGTCATAGTTGGGGAATGTGGGCGAAGGCGGGGCAGAAGGGGGTGCGGAGATCGGCGCAGTCATTAGAGGTGCCGGCGCTGCATGCGATGAAGCGCTTGGCGGTCGTGTTGACGTAGGGGATGTAGGTGATGCCGCCGGGGCCCCAGAGTTGTGGTTCGAGGTGCTCTGCGTCGAATCGCGACGGTCGCTCCGGCTGCTTCGGGTCTGGCGTCCACCACGGCCACCTCGACCGCCGCCACCTCCACTTCCACCTCCACCATCGGGGTGTGAAACATCGTGACGGCCAAGGAATGTGTGTTCGGGGCGATGAGGAGATGGTCGGTTGCCCGAAGCGTCGATCGATGGTCGATCCGAATGTCTCTTGCGTTTGGGAGGCATTCTGCTCCTCTCCTAGATGCGGCAGTGGTAAGAAATTGAAGACATGTATGTGAGGCTATCGGCGCGCCGGCGAGGTAGCAACTCGTCCCGGAGCGGCAATGCTTGACGCGGAAGATTAATTGTGGCTTTGGAATGAATCGGTGGGGCGGAGGCTCATGTCGGAGTCGGGCCTAGGTAAATACTGGGTGTGGTGGTTCTTTTGGAGGCTGATGCCAAAGTGAGGCAGGGCGCCAAATGGCGGCTAGAGAAAAGTCGAATCTAGGTAAAACAGGCGCGGATCGATGCCGGCAGAAGGGGAGAAAAGTCGAACAGAAGAAAAGGATGAAAGAGTGTGGTAATCAGTCAGGTAGCCTGATTTTTGAACAAAAAAAAAACCGATGCAGTTTGTGCTTTGTTTGTGGCTCCAATTACCCGGCAAACTGCAGCTATTTGGTGGGCTTGGACTACAAGTGATGATGTTTTCGCGTGAAGCCAGTCAATGATGGAACTGGGGCGGCGCGCGCGTGCGTGGTTGGGTTCAAGCCTCACTTGATCGGAAGGCTGCGTGTGGCTGAATCTGGAGCTGGGGATTATTGCGGTACGTGTGCTTTTGGTTGGCCCATCTGGCAAGCCCCACATCCTGCCGGTGACCTACAGTGGAGCAGAGTCCGGTTCGGCGCCGGGTCTTGTCAGGAGGGGAGAATGGCCGGGATAGACATGCGCTAGATGAGATTAATAATCCCGCGATGGTTGATGAAGAAGAGTCACTCTTTTTTCCCCAAGCCATGCCGATCCTATTACTATTTACAGCGCAAACTCATCCATCCATCTGCAAATTATTGTCGGTCGCGCGTATCCTTTCTCAACTTTCTAACATTTGCTTCGTTTCAGGGGACTATTTTTCAAAGAAAATACCTGTCCACTTAAGGAACACGCACTATTTCGTGCATAGAACCATGTCGTCTTCATCGCCAACTGGTGGAGAGAGGCTGCATTACGGTCAGTAACACACAACAAGTCCACAAATATCTCATTGTTTTCCTATTTTCTTTTTTTCCGTTTTCTTTTTTTTCACAATATGATGCAACATTGTATCTTCACTTCATTCTCCTTCACATCATCACGCTTTCCCCTCGGTGACCCCTCCTGGCCGATATCGGAATCGATGACTGAATACCTGTAAGAAAGAACGCGGAGCCAGCCGGAGAACCCCTTCGCCACTCTCATTCCGGACCAGCAGATAGCGATCATACCATCCTTCACCTTGGAGTCTGGCGTGACGCTTCGCAATGTGCCCGTGGCGTACACAACCAGGGGCCAGCTGAATGCGGCCGGCGACAATGCCATGGTCATATGCCATGCCCTGACAGGAAGCGCTGACGTTGCCGACTGGTGGGGTCCGCTGTTGGGCGGCCCTGGTCGTGCCTTCGACACCTCGAGGTTCTTCATCGTTTGTATGAACAGTCTGGGGAGCCCATACGGCACGGCCAGCCCGGTTACCGCCAAGGATGGTGACGCGAGCCTGGGGCAATACGGCCCCGAATTTCCCCTTACTACTATTCGCGATGACGTAAAGTAAGTGTGCTCTGGGGCATTTCATGACGGCAGCTATGTTTTCGCGGGACGTATAGATACTAACTGAGGCGATTGCAGCTTGCACAAGATGCTACTGGACGACCTTGGTATCAAGCAAGTGGCCGCGGTCATCGGTGGCTCTCTGGGAGGCATGTTCGTTCTAGAGTGGGCTTACTTTGGAAAAGACTATGTTCGCTGCATCGTCCCAATAGCCACTTCTAGCCGCCACAGTGCTTGGGGGATCAGCTGGGGCGAGGCACAACGGCAGAGCATTTACGCGGATCCCAAGTACAATGACGGATACTACTCCTTCTCGGATCCTCCCTCTACCGGACTCGGAGCCGCTCGTATGTCGGCACTGCTGACCTACCGAAGCCGGAACTCCTTCGAGGCCCGTTTCGGTCGGAACATACCTGATCCGTCACGGCGCCAGACAATAAGAGAACGCCCCCGGCCCAGCACGCCATCCGAGGCCCACTTCCATATTCATAACGACGGCCACAACATCTCCCGGGACGGCCTATCCCGACACAATAGCAATGGACAGGGGAACAAAATAGCGAATACCGATAAGAACCCTACCGTTAACGCTGCCGCGACGCAAGCGGCTGCCGAGGACCGATCAATGGATCCCCAGTTCCACGGCCCTGAGAAAAAGGAAAGTCTCACCGGCGGAGATGCTGTGCCGACCTCAACCTACTTTTCCGCGCAATCCTACCTACGATACCAGGGCGAGAAGTTTGTCAAGCGTTTTGATAGCAACTGCTACATCGCTATGACTCGAAAGCTCGACACGCACGACGTTTCGCGTAGCCGTGCCCCGTCGATTGCAGATGCGCTGGCCATGATTGAGCAGCCCACGTTGGTTCTGGGGATTGAAAGCGACGGACTCTTCACCTTTGCAGAGCAAGAGGAGATAGCTGAGCACGTACCCAACGCGCGACTGGAGAAGATTGACAGCCCGGAGGGGCATGACGCCTTTTTGCTGCAATTCGAACAGGTCAATCGCTACACCCTCGAGTTCTTGCGGGAAGTGCTTCCAGACATCATGGAGAAGGATGGCGATGGTAGCTCGCAGACAGTGGAGAGTTCTGTGGGACAGCTAACCAAGTCCAGCACCTTTGGTGAGGCCGAGGTCGATGATATTACGGCATGGTAGTGTATCTAGATACTTTCAGCTTTAATCAACTTGGCTGTAACATCGATGTGATACTTTGACTTTGAGAAGCATGCTTTATATGTTCCCATTCCCATAATCATGTTAGCTACTGTCTTGATACATTTTCAACGTCACATATCTGATATACTGGATCTTGGGGGTCTGAGGGCGGTCGGCAGGATGTTGACGGTCTTTCATATATACAATCCAAGTCCAAGTCCAGAGGTTAGTCGCTGATCATATTTGAATATGGGTGCAATATCATTCCTCTTTTCTTTCTTTCTCTCTTTTTGTTATTTTCTTTTCTTTTTCTTCCTCGCTTTGAAAAACTTGCCAACTTGACTGCTTATTCCTGAACCATTTACCCGTGATGGACTCGTCCTTGCGCAGATCACCATGTTTGAAGTTAGGCTCGAATCAGGGGCTCAGTCTCGCATTTCATTATTGGATGGCAATTCTTTCCGGTCCAAAGATGCAAAAGAGTGAGGGCTCCTAAAGAGATGCTATATCTGAGGGCCAAAAGTGCATGGTTTGTCGCCTCCGGCTAACCAACTCTAAAGCGGCTTTATAAGGCACAGAGGCGGCTATGTATCAGCGGCACCGGCGAGCAACGTCGATGAGGAAAGGGGGGTTTGAAAAAAAAAAGAAAAAAAAAAGGAGCTAGGATCAAAGCCCTAGACTCCTGGGCTGGGCTGAGCTGGTCTCGCTTACTCTCTCCCGCGCTTGGAGTTCGACTCGCTTGTGCCGGCAAGGATCTCCGACAAGGCCGGCAGAACTGGTCTTTGATCTTGGTTAAAGCGACACGTCAGGGAAATGATCGCGGAGAACGACGGCAATACTCTGTGGGGAAACTCGGAGTCAAGATCTAGGCGAGCTTGGCGAGGTGTTGAAAAACGTAAAGCAAAACAACAAAAAGAGTAAACAATTCATCCAGAGAGAGCGCTTTTGCAGATCCCAGAGTCAATGTCGAGATGGTGTCATAATATAAACGGTGTGCCCTCTTCTCCTGCTTGTCTAGTCGGCTTACCCGCCACCCTACCCGGAAAGTATAGGATATGATCAGTCAGCTGCAGCGGGCAGCCGTCGTTTAAAATAAATCAACCAACAAGCCTCTTCTCTAGACTAGTTATTCGCTTAGTTACCGCATTCTGGCACCATGCCTTGACAGAAGAACTAGAGTGTTACGAGCATCTTCTCCCCACCTTCGCCAAGCAAACCGATCGAGGCCTGGATCGGGCGCTTACACCACACGCCCCTCCCTCAATTCTCCAGCTTGCACCGAAGGTGCAGCAAAAGAAAAAGAAAGAAAAAAGGAAAAGAAACAAGGTGGGCGGACCGACATGGGCCGGAATAGACGCGATTGATGGACAAATTAGCATATATTCGCCCAGGCGAGGGTTAGGGGTAGTATGCATACTTGGCATGTTCTGCTTCCCGGTAGCGGGTTGCAAAATATCCACATCGACGTTGCAGTGCGGCCCTTGGATCGTGTTTGGCGCGGAAGCGCAAAAGGGAGTGTCAAGTAATATTCGAAACACCCGTGTTTGTGGAGGCTCGGCATTGAGGGGGGTTTCAATTGGCACGGGAGGTGACAGGAAGCGGGACCTGACTCTGTTGCTTTGGCGTAAATCTCGGTTGTAATATGGAAAGCAGATGGCGCAGTCGCACAACATGTTGGAACTCTTGCAAACCACCTGATTCTGTCTGGGTGCTGAAAATGCGATGGGTGTTTTCATATTTTTGTTTATCCTGCCGAGTCCTTTCACTCCTCCTTCTCCTCCCCACTACTTCTTCTCGTCCTGCATTTTCTCCAACATCAAGCCACACACACGCACACACACACACCCACTTCACCGGTCAGGCCAGGCCCGAGGCCCGAGACTACTGCCGCGGCGGTCCATCCCCTCCGGTGTCACTCAAGAAGCTTGCAACATAACATGTCCCGTTCTGGCCCGCCCTGCAGGGGGCGGGGTCGAAAGAACTTCGGCCGCGATCTCATGCAGGTTCAAAGCCTATTAAATTGCTGTCAATATATGCACAATGTGGCCGTCCATTGAGATGCCCCCTTGGGGAGGGGGGGATACTAAATAGTCTTGGACGTCATTCTTTTTTTTTTTTTTTTTTTTTTTTTTTTTTGGAGGGGGTTTCCGATTCATGTTGTTGATCCAATCATTTTGTCTTGTATGCCAACAAACCCTGATGGTTTATACCAATTCACAAGCCAAGATCTCGGTATGTAAAGGATACCTATATGTGAATCGTCAGTGGCTCCTTCGGAGCTGAAAGAATAATGGCACGAGAGCCAAGTCTGGGAGACATGTGATTCCTGCGGCCAAATGCTGGCTCTGCGGAGCTTTGCTGGGGATGTGATGTCCAAGCCGCCGCTTGGAATCCAGAATATCATTGAGCAAAGTTAAATTCCCCAAGTATCAGTCAGGTCACAGTAGCTAGACGCATCAATCATTGCCAGCGCCTCGACCATGAACAAGTTAAGATCGTAGAACGACGACAGGTGGGGCTTAAGCCTTCTCTGAATATGCACCAAAGTGGGTGAGTATTTCCCTGCTATTTTGGTCAAGAAGTGTGGTTTGTTCGTTCGGGGCACAACATTTCGAGTTGCTGCTCATGGAAAAATCGACATACAGCCCGACCGGTCAAACATATTGCGACTGCGGTATTTGGGACTCATCGGGCTTAACCGAGCGGACCCCGTCCAATCAGCATGTAAAGGTGCATCACCTAACATACATGGATGTTATTTGTTACAACTTCATCTGGTTATTACAATTACCTGGATCTAGCTCTATATCCCCTGCAAACGATACTCCCTATACAGGTGACATCAGAAGAAACTCATGAAGTCGCGAAGGTTATATCGACTCAACATATACCGTCCCCAGTGGGATCATGGCTGCACTTGTGCAGTATCGCGGCAAGCTGGGCCGAATATCCCGGCCCCATGGTAGGGTAGGCTTCACTGAAGCCATCCGACGCCAACCTTGGAAATAGGTGAATCATCCGGCTTTCCACAGCAGAAACACTTTCCCAGCCCTGTCAAACATGCCAACCGGTCGAGCCAGGCTATCGATATCCTGGTTCAAAAGAAGAATGGGCGTTGTCGCTTTGGCGCAAGTTGCCGGTTCAGCCCCAGTACTGGTTCCGGCTCGCAGATCATCTTTCCTTGCTTGGCCCGGGGTTTGCAGCTCCTGATGGTCGGCGGAGGACCGAGACAAGCCCTAGCCGCCTGCCTTCACCAAAGTTCATACAGCCGAGGACTCCCGTGTAACCTTCGACTTCGATGCACATTTTCCGTCCAGATTTGGCCAAATTTGTGAGCAGGGTAGCAGGCATATTTTTTAATGTGTATGTACACTCCGAGATAGCTGGGCCGGGTAGTTCTCGAAGTAAAGAATCAAAGAGCCATAATCACCTCGCCATAGCGTGGTCAAGTGTTGCCATCGTTACAATATGAGCCGTGCATCTGAGGAGAAGCAGGACGACATTTGACAGATGCAAGGGCCTGTCTGGGCGGGGAAGAAAGGAGAAATGTTCATGAGGGGCCCAACCCTGAGTTTGGCAAGTTTGGTTCGGGCCAACCAATCCGAACAGCAATCATAAAACAGCCTAGTTTGCCGTCGTTCAAGCAGTGAGAAGTCGTGATCTCTGGCATGTGGCCTGCATCGTCGACGGCGGGGAAGCTGGCTCAAATCCACTTTGCTTATTACAAAGCTTGAATGGGTATAGAATGTCCGGCCCCCATATGTACTATACCTTCCTCCGGTTCCAAACAAAGCTGAGAAAGGCCACGGGTGGTGGGAAAGGAGAATCGCCTGGACTTGAAGATTCTCATTGTCGACGGCTGCAAACAGCTTTCTGCTTTCATGCCATCCGTAACTTAGTCAACCATGGGAAACAGGTAGCCAAGTCAATTGTGTGCAAGCGCTGACACGATTGGTGGTGCCCTGTTATTTCTTCAGAGAGTGACATGATAGCCTATCATTAGCCTAGCCGCCCAGACTGCCCAGATGCACTGCCGGGAGCGAAGATGCAGCACCGGCGGAGGCACATGGAGCAGGAATAGGGTGGTGTGTTTAATGCAATGAGGCGGCATGCAAGGGAAGCGAGCTGAACCCCCTTCCTCATCCGAGTTCCAATCCTGTCATCCATGGGTTTATCTCCCGAATGCTCAGATAGAAAATCAGGGGCTGATGTGATTGTCGCCCCTTTGTTTGATAGCATGGTCGGGCCAGTTAGCTATTCAGCCAGCCCCATGAGCCGGGCAAAGTAGGCGGCCAACGAACCACTCGACTCGGTTGATCGGCTGGTCGGTCTTCTTCCCGAAATGCCGAGATAGGCAGCTAAAGTTTTCTTATCACAGTTCCGCGACGTTCAACAACACAGCTGCGAAACAATTCCCAAGAACACAGCACAGACCCTGCCACGCCCAGACCGTTACAAGGTTTATTTGCGGGGTTCGGGATATTACAACCTACTGTATGAGTAGGTAACAGAG
Source organism: Pyricularia pennisetigena (assembly GCF_004337985.1). NCBI lineage: Eukaryota > Fungi > Ascomycota > Sordariomycetes > Magnaporthales > Pyriculariaceae > Pyricularia > Pyricularia pennisetigena. The sequence goes on from NC_043741.1 coordinate 3,576,085, forward strand.
CTTTATCAAGGGTTCCAAGCGTTCAACGGAGTGTCGCGTTCAATTTTGAGTTGAAGTACGGGGTCAATCATTTTCCTCTTGCTTTACCGATAAAGCGTGGAGAAGGAGAAGATCAAAGTGTCGTGGAACTCGGCGTGAGTTCGGGGGAAATGACTACGTGGTAACTACTGAGTCTGTCAGATAGGAGTGGATGGGTCCAGAAAAAAAAAGAAAAGGAAGGAATCAATGATGAGATAGGCGTCGTACGTTCCTGTCAAGCTGACGAAAATGGAAGGTACGTACCTGCACCTATCTACTACCTAGGAGGTGCCTTACAACAGACAGATAAAAGCTCCTTCTTCTCCCCACGGGGTTTATCCCAAGGTTCCTGCTGGCTCGGTTGAAATGCATCCAGACCCGCCTAGCGCGCTTGAGGTTTCCTATACCGTGTATGTTTCCATCCGCTTTTCGGCAACATCAGGGGTCGGAACGTGGGGGGCACAGCGCCGTCCGCGCGCTTTTGCTTGGCCCAAGACTTTGCCTGCTGGGCGTGCCATCCGTATACAAACCTCTTTCATCATATCATGGGACAGGCCGGATGATGGTCTTTGTTCCAACTCTAAAAGCAGAGTAAAAATTTCGTCATGGGATCCATATCCTCTCATCCGCTGTCACTTGGCGAATTTTCATCGGTGCGCAATCGGCCATGTCGATGGCCTCAGCGTTGCATTCACTTATCCACTCGCTGATGAGATTGCTGGACATTTTATCTGTGGCAGTATCGAACGAACCCTGTCGAGCGGGTATTTGCGCACGTCATCGTCTGGGGTTAAGTCGCAAGAATGAAAGCCAAGCCAGGCCTTAGTATGGCTAGCCGCATCGCATCTATTGTGCGTGCGTTCGAAGTACCAAGTTGTTCACTGTCGATACTAGTCTATTGTCTTCTTTTTACCTTACTCTTCGTATTACCATACTTAAACAAGCCTTCGTATTGCAACTTTCTCGGGGGGTTGTTGTTGCTCCTTTCTTTTATTCTGACCCCTCTTAATACGCGCATAGTGATTGATTGATACTGACGCCATGTCCGGTTCATCCATGGGCCAGAAAGATAACACACACCACCAACGTTGACTATTGATTGGTTAACCGCGATAAGGCCTGTCATGACTCTCGCCGTGTCAAGTTGATCGGATCTGTTTGGCAAACCATTGTCTCATTCGCTTGTCTGATGCTGTCCGTTGACCGGATTGTCACATCCCTCATTTTACCCCCCACCCCGCATTGTCAAAATTCTGTGCCCCGGGAAGTTCCCCAGCTCTGGCTACTGGACCTGGGCGGGCTGGGGATGCATGATAAGGAAAAAGAGACACAACACACACACACACACACACACACACACCTCATGCTGTGCCAAATCAAATGTCAGCAACGCTATTGAGATACTGGGCTTTCCTAGACCGCGCAAGCTAAGCCTACCATTTTTAGGCAAAGAAAGCGGGCGCTGCTCAACAAGAGTAAAAGAAAACAAGGGATTTAACAGCCATCCCCAAAACATTACGGTTTCCGTATTCACAATTATTTCCCAAGTTACAAAGCCAGACGTACATGCACAATAATATTGCAACACAAAAACCTGCGCAACCCACGCCTTGGCATCTGTGGTGACACCGGCCTGAGGAATGGATCGATCACAAATCAGTATTACATGTTACACCTATTACCTAAACTCTTCACACTACCTACCCACTTTGTTTCCTTTTACCGGCTTTGTTGATCATCCCACATTTTCTTGCACAAGCATTTTTCTTCACAGTAGCATTACTAGCCAAGATTGTTTCGACAAAACCGGGCTTGGCAACTCCAAATCAGAGCTCTCTGTCCCCAAGTCTCCACAACTATCTACCGGTTGCTGTGTGTGTTGTTTTCCTCCTTCTCTTTCTTTCATTGTTTGTTTAGTCTGCCCCTCATCCGTGGATATAAGTACCATCCCGATGAGAAATGGGGCCACCCCAAAAAAAGATAACACTCTATGCATACTGTAGATAGATATATATATATATGTAAGTTACATTACAGAAATGTCTGGTTTTGACGCAGCACCTAGTCATGTATCATTACGGAATAACACCCACCGCGCCTTGGGGGTGGGTTAAGGTGGGCTCTTTTGACGTAAATGTGTGGAGGACGATAAAAAGCTGGGGCTGCCAAGAAAAGGGAGAAAAGTTAAGAGATTGAGAAACAGACAAATGAGGCAAGGAAGGTCCAAAGGGTCTCCTCGAAAGGAAGGAAAGGCTAATCTAGATTTTCACAGAAGAAAGAAATGAAAGACGCACATCTTGCTCGCGTGGGAAATGATTGGCCAAATATAGCTTTGGGGACAGGACCCGGATGGGCGTGTGTTGCGGCTGAGGACCTTGTCTGGCGCGATGATGAATCAGCTGCGCGCCTTCAGGTCTGACAATTCGCAAATCCCTTGCATAAGGGCATAAGGTGAGAGAGGGAACCAGCAGACAATAAGCCATGATAATCGTTATTACCCNNGGGGGGGGGGGACGACGACCCCTTCCCCCGCCAGGCCCGGGGAACATGGACCCATGGAAATACGTATTTGTGCAAATGGTGAGCCTTGCTTCTTGCGCCAATAAAACCCACGGGGGGTAGCATGATACGATAGCCTCTGGACCGAAGAAAAAAAAGTTAAAGACCAAAGAGAGGAGGGGGGTAGAGGGGGTGGGATATCGGGGAAATGGGCTGGGGCTGACGTGATCCTTCCTTGGTGGCGGTGACACATTTCATTACTTGCCTTTGGCGGCTCATACTCAGCATGGACTTATTTGATAGCTGAGCAAAGGGATGAGCAGAAAAAAAAAAAAGTTTGACAGCGGAAATCCCCGAGGTACAGAGTGTTGAAGGTTCTTCCGCTGTTTCCGCGTGTCATGCAAGAGAGGCTTGATCATTGTGGACGCATTCAAATGCACCCAGGGGCTGTTATCCTACCCCTCTGGTTGCATGCAAGTCATGCTGGTAAATGTGAAAGTCTTCTGTGCCTAGTAAACAAACAAAAGCCGATCGAGATGGGGGAGAGTCTTGATTCATATTGTACAGCCAGTGAGACTGTTTGGTATACCGCGGGTTCCAAATACAATACAATTCAAATTCACTTGGGCGAGAAAAGAACAATGAGAAGAAGGCCCGCACATGTTTAGATCCCGCCAGGAATCAGAGTCAACAAATGGACAGGGGAGAATTTAGTTAATATCCGTTACCATCAGAAAAAAAAAAAAAGAAATCCAAGTATCACCATATGGCGACAAACTTGGGGCGCGGATGTGGCAACAATAGGCCACAAAAGTAGAAAACTGTTAAGTATGACAAAAGAAGAGAGAACATCAAAAAGACAAAGCGCCGGTTTCCAGTCTAGTAACCCTTTCTATATCCGAGCAGTAAAAAGCCATCATCAGTCGTCCCTGTGGCATTATTCGCAAATAACCGGATCCCTTCTAATCTTTCTTTTATAACGCCCCTGATACGCTTAAAACAAATCATATCTTTAGTAGTTTCAAGTCCATGGATAGGTCTGCATGGCAAGGTAGTATTTCGGCCATGCAGATCACATCCGGTCCATTAGATCCCCTCCAGAAACACTGTTGGAGGACGAGCTCCTGCCACTGAGATGGTATCCATCGCTGGGAGTGAGAAGATCATGAACGGCGACCTTGGGAACGGGAAGTTTCCTCTGAGACCCATCGGGACGACTCATTATGTCAGCCAGCGAGATGCCGCCACTCCTGCCGCCAGCAGGCGGTGCGGCCATGGCGCTCGGCTGAGGGTGGCCGTAAGGTGCGTCCGGTTTCGGCTCCAAAGGCGCCAGGGCGGGCGTGGTGTGCTGCTGAAGGCTCAATGAGCGGAAGGGTGGAAGCTCATAAGAAGTCGGCATTGAGTAGTTCGAAGGTCTAAGACGAGGAGAATGAGCAGGTGTTGCCAGAGGCGTGTGATCAGGGGTAGGCGAAAGCGAGTCGTGGGAGAAAGTCGGCGATGACGGAGCAGTCGACTGGGGCGAGTTGGGCCTGGACCTCTTCGCCTGTCTATAGCTCTGGTTGTAATGATCGTCGTCCTCATGCGAGTGAGATCGAGACATGTGGTAGCTTGAGAGAGAAGCCACAGGGCCAGCTCGAGGATGAGAGCTGTTGTGCATGTAGTACGGGTGATGCCTGGAGCTGTGATGATGGTGATGAGGAGGCGCCATCAAGTTGTCGCGCTCCACCTGATGAGCAGCTTTGGCGAGCATCGAGATGTCCATGTTGTTGGAGGTCGGGGGCGGCCCACGGTGGTACGGGTAGGCAGCATGAGGGTTAAGCCCCGACGATGGTCCAGCGTACTGCGCGTAAGAGTGAGGAGGTGACACGTTGGGTGAACCGAGGACGGAGGGTGGCGCCGACCGTATCGCCTTGTGGCCCTGAGGCGGCGCCATCATTCCATCGGGACCGACCATGGCATGGTGCTGAGCTTGACCCTTGGCTCCTCTCCTTGAGTTGGGGTTGTTGTGTATCCTCGAGTGGCGGGTGAGCTCATCAGAGCGAGAGAACTTTTTGCTGCATCCAGGGAACTGGCATGCGTGGGGCTTCTCGCCAGTGTGCGTCCTGATGTGACGAGTCTGGTGCTCAAGACGATGGAAGGCCTTATCGCAGAGCGGGCACTTGTAGGGCCGTGGCATCTCCATGTTTGCCGGTTCTGAGGTGGATTGGCCACTGGGTAGAGGGCCGTTGGGCCTGATTGCTGTGACGGCGGCCATGTCGCCTCCCTCAGTAGACTGTTTTTGGGTCTGTTGCGGCTGCTTGGATGGTTGTGGTGCTGATGGGGATGTTGAAGATGCTTCGGGGTTCAGCAGATTGGAAAAATCCACTGCTGACTGAGCTCGTTGCATGTGAAAGCCCTTTGGAGGCCGAGTCTACCACTCGACGGTTCAAAGGGAGAGAAAAAAAAAGAAGAAAAATCCTCCTCGGCAACTCGCCGTTTGCTCCTGCAGGTTTGAGCAGGATAGATGAAATCGATTTAGTTTTCCAGGTATAGCGTGCCACAGAGTTAAAATTGGCACAAGGGTTTTGTTGATAGGTTTTGATCCGAGTATTCGTCTTGTGAGTTGTGTTGTTGTGCTGCCTCTGTGGATTCAGCCCAAGCTCTAGCCGAAGGAAGCTTTTGTTCCCAAGAATTCAATGAGGTAAAGTAAATGGCTTTTAGTTGCAAGTTGAAATCACCGAGGTTAGTTGGTGGGAAAGACAACGACTGCTATATAACAGTCGGGTTCTGTGAAGGTTTTTTTTCTGCTTGGGTTGAACGTGGGGGGACGGGGGAAGCATTAGCTTTAAAGCAAAAAGTGGCGGCGGATCGTACGGCCAAATTCGGTCAGGTAAGCACCAGGCAAATTTTCAGGAGAGGACAGGAACCATGGAGGGACCTGGTTTCCCTTTAAATGGGGTTACTGGGCCCTGGGCGTGAGCAAGGTACAACAGCCTGGGGGCCCAGGGTTGGCGTGTGCGTGAGCGCTGGGCTGCTCTGGAGTTGGGCGGGCCGGCAACTACCACCTAGGGTGTGGAGTAAAAGATTGTGGAGAAGGGGGGGGGGGGGGGGGGGGGGGGGCAGCATTGGAACAGGGCAAGGGGCGGAAAGCTGGAGGGGCGTGGTGTCATCAATCAGCGCCGCACTCTTGGAATTTTTCACACCCACCCACTCCTCCACCCTGTAGGTACACAAAGCACGTAGCATACCCGCACCATTTACCACACAATAATGTGTACTGTACCTTGCCATGTCGTGATGGTACGCAAAGATAGATAAATATTAAGAAGAGATTGATACATATACGTAGTGATGCGAGTGTCGTACAACGGTTGCGGTATCTGCCCCGATTTTGTGTGGTTTATGGGAGTTTTGAGTCCAGCCACTGCTCTTTACCGAATGTGTCGGCAATAAATTTCGGACAGGATTAAAATGAGGAACAAAAAAAAATCAGTAGATATACAACAACAACAAACAAACAAAGCAAAGGAACTGGACTTTTTACTATGGAATGTGTCGCGCACCCCGGGTTCTCCCTTGGGTGCCTGATTACCTGTTTCAATGAGTTACTGCTCGGCAGCCTAGGCACTTTTCCTCCCTTCACTAACGACGTCGAGCAGCGAGCCGGGATGTGCCGGAAGCGCAAGGGAAGGGAAAGGAACCATTAAGAAAAACGCGAAGAGAGACTTAGGGGGAAAAAAAATCAGATCACATTTGACAGCTTCCCGTTCCGCGGGCTCCTGACAACTGGGGCCACAAAGCACAATCTCCTTTCAACCGGGTAATAAATACTTTGCCCATCGGTTATTCGCTCGATGCTTTCACCCGGCTCACTTCATGTGTTTCTTTGCGTTGATTTCGATCTTCGGACGAATCGGAAAGACATACGATCTTGAATACATCAAGGTAAGGAAGGGTAGGTGAGTACTTGGGTTGCTATTTCAAAATCTCGCCCGACAATCTCTTACCCCAGGTCTACTCCAGCTGGGGTTATGGCATGGCATTGTCGACAGTTGACAACCGAGGGTAGAGGCAGTAGTACCATCACAGACTTTCTTTTCCATCTTGACACACCCTATCTCGCACCGTTGCTAAAACTCGGAAACTAGCGCTCCTATATCTGTGACTCGAGAACGTGATAAAGCAATGTTCTTGGCTGGCATTACGGTACAGAAGGAGCAAATCCTCCCCATTGTCCCATCTCAGGTCATCCGTAGCCACTGGGAAGTATCAAAGGTAGCTGAATGCATTACGACTTACATTGGCGGCGGGCGGTGAGCGATGGTGGCTTACGTGAATGCAGCTACAAGGCGAGAAGCAACCGTTGGGTAAATGAGTGCCAAAGAATCAACAGTCATGGCTGCCTGTGTTTTGCTCAGAGGGATGATTGGGCGTCTACGTTTCCGTATTTTTGTTGTATGCCCACGACATGACCTGATGCAATTAGACAGATACGATGGGAACATGCGTTTGCCATGGCAGAGCAGATATCCATCTCGACTTGGGTCTTTTTTTTTTCTTTTTTCTTTTTTTTTTTTTATCTCTTTCTCCTTTGGCCAGTGCTATGTACCCAATTGTACGATGCGAAAGAACATTAGTGGCTTGCTTTCTGGTTGACGACATTGCAAGTCTCTGATTCGGATCCAAGCAAAAAGTACCACGTCCATCATGTCGGTTGTGGAGAGCGTGGGGTCTTTTTTTTTTTTTTTTTTTTTTTCTCCTAGTCATTTCCTCTTTCTCCCTCGTTCCCTTTCCTTGGTATAAGCTCGTAGATTTAGATCATCCAATTTCCACCATATGTTCTCATGGCCAATCGGTCCTAGGTCCGGGCCTGTCGTGGCGGTCGATGCGAAGGGGACTATTTGCTCACAATTTGTATTCTTTTTCTTGTGATTTCAATGCTCATGCCAGGACCCAATTCACCGTTCGAAATTTCTTCCTTGTCGAGAGAAGCGGTGCTGGTAAGGTACCTACCGTAGTCGTCGGTACGAAATTGGGGTCTAGCTTACGTCAGGGGGTGGCCCTAACAGATAAGGGATAAGGAGGACCGGAACGAAAAATCTGGGAGCTGTGGGGGTGCAGATAGTGAGTGCCGTGCCATGTTCTTCTCATCGCCAGTTGCGGTTGGGGTTTTCTGGGGCTTTCGCCATTGCGTAGTTGTATGTGCAGTTGTTGGAATGCCAATACCGTAGAACAAACAAACAAACAGCTTTTTTACCCACACACGGGCTTCCCAAGAAGTTCATTACGTGAATCGACACAGTAACAGTACAGAAGGAAATGTAAACAAAAAGAAAGCGCAGCAACTCTTTGGGTGGACATGTGCATCGAGGGTTGATCTGGGCTTACCGTACTGCTGCTGGCTTCCAAATGACGGGTAGACGCAGCAAATCTGTCGTAAAAAAACGCGGTTTTGGATTTCCACAGTCTCACATGCATTCAAAAGGGTTCTCTACTGGGGGCCCATATCCACCAAACATCTCTTTTCAGGCATGGCCAAGCCTGTCTTGCTTGGACGCGACACGGGGTTTGTGTCATGGAGGCAATTGTAGCTCGTGGGGAGCAGGTGGTCAGGCAAGGAGTCGGCAGTAAGAAAGAAGAAGAAGAAAATAGATCAGCGTCACTGCCACGCAAAATCCGGGGTAAAGCCCATCATGCAATCAAGACTTCAGCAGAAGATGTTGGAACTAATTTACTAGGCTCAAGCGGTTGAAAGCCATCATGACTAAAATGTTATGTGTACCTGGCACGGGAAAAAGCGAGACAAAAAAAGCACGTTTCTGCGGTCAAAATTGCGTATGAAATCACATGCTCAAGAATCCAATCATGTTATCGCCAAAAAAAACCTCGCGAATTACTACCCCGAAAAAGAGCATGGGAAAAGCGCATTCTGACACCTGCCCTGTCCAATATCTCGCTCCCTCTCGGCCCTCGTGTACTTGGCTGGTCCGCCCCGGAAATTGGCACCGGCTTGTTCGCTTATCTTGCGCAACCCCGAGCCTTTTTCCTTCCAGTCTCCTTCCTCCTACACTCGAATATCCCTGATTTGTTTAGGCGCCGCCTGGGCATTAACTGTCCATCCCCAGGTGATTAAAAGTGTGGGGGAGTAAGTGAACATCAGATATGCCACCTAAAACCACGGGGTTTGAAAGGTTATCTTTTCGACCACTTTTCGTTTATCCGAGTCTGGGTCGGTCCGGATACAACTGAGTTATCTTTCATTTTCCCCCAGTAAAGCACCAATTCGGGCAACACGTGCTTGGCAGTTTTGATTGAGCTCAATTCTGATCAGGGCGTCAATGCTACCAACCGGTCCAAGCAAGCATGTGCTGCCCCTCACTGTGCTCCAGGTTTTCTTGGGGGGGGGGGG